>NW_020210305.1:2406245-2665998 GCF_003070985.1 Temnothorax curvispinosus
TTGGCCGACCTCCCCCTGTAGGACACGGCGCTGTTTTGCCCACGCTGGACAGTGTGCCACTCAGCATTGTTCTCGCGCACGTATAGAGATATGTCATTTCCCTGCAATGAAATTTTCACGCTTGCAATATCAATTTATCCTCTTTAGAGCATGCTGTCGTTAGAATATATCGGCAAATGATATCTTTCAAATCAGTTTTACTGTAATTGATACATATTACTTATTGAAAATAAAGGTTTAATGTTAGTTTTTACATAATATATTCGTAAACATTTATAAAGTACATTATCAAAATATATTTGTTGTCATGGGTGGTGATGATGAGCGCGAATTATATTACTTAAAAAAATTTTGCGTTGTATAGCATTGCAGAATATTAAATTATAGTATTTTATAAAATCAGACGTAATATTATAATCGATTATAATACGATAACGATGAAATTTTTCAAGCATAACGTTTCGTGCAGATTTATGTCGCATAGAAAAACATTTTTACTATATTATGCGTTGAAGAACTTTTTGCATCGTGTTCATTACAACTTATATGAGAAATTTAGAAGCTATTTCCATTTTAATTTATTCTCCTTAACTTATCTTCATTGCATTACGTAGCGTGAAATTTCATATAATGGGGTACTCTTGCGAAATATAGCAAAGTAAGGTTTATAATATAATAATATCTTAAGATATTATCCTGCGTATTTTACATACACGATTCGCAAATGCGTCTTTCTAATCGAAATTAATGTATGCTGAGAAAGAAGTTAAAGAGAAAAGCGCAGGTTACATTGTTCAACGAAAATTCCGTTTATTAATTTTACATTGTTTTTCTTAGGGCGCAAAGATTTTTGTCGCGCTTTTATGCAAAATTTTCGTAAAGCTAGATGTTCGAGATGCAGAGAATGTAACGCCGACGTTGCTCCCCGCGTAAGAACGGGAATGCATAATCTAATCTGGACCGTCGAACGATTTCGCGCGTTGACTCTGAATTCATCCATAAAACGTCGTAGAATCGACCATAGCGCGTAGACTCGACCAAACTATACTTTTTTGTTTTCCGTTTTACACCGTATACGGTTTAGAGAGAAAACACGAGAGAGAAAGGGAGAGCGAGAAAGGGAATGCGCCGCACGCGCGTGCTCCTTTATCCGGTAAACTCGAAGTATGCTCGTTATTAAAACAGTATACTCGGTTCGACGAACAGCTCGAGCGTCGACAATGGCTCGTAACTCGACGACAATCTTTTCGGCAAAATCGTAGAAGCGTGATGAAATTCCTCGGCCGTGTATTTGTTGCCATGTATCAGTTGACGCAGTATTTTAAATTAAAATTGCCGTCGTTGTTTTATGGCGAACGGGGGGTTTTTTTTTTATCGAAAATACGAAACGACTGTAGTCGCGACAAAATGCATCGTCGGTGGGACGCGACGCCCGACCACTGCTTGTTTCAGCGAAACGTGAGTTTTCCTTCGCTACGAGTCCACACTACTACTGCCAGGTCGTTATTTCGTGTCTCGTTTCGAGGATAAGAAAAGGGGAGGAAAGAAGAGGGCAAGAGAGAGAGAGAGAGAGAGCAAGGAAAAAAAAGAAATCAAGTGACTCGTGCAAAAACGAGCCGCTTGCCATTTTACCGCGCCGCGCCGCGCCGAGAAAAAGGAGTTTGCAACGAGTTGCCGGCAACGCTTTCTCGTATCTTTACGGCCACGCCGGGGCAATCGAATTTAGGGGTAGAAAGCGAACGCCGACGAACGTGCGAGGGATTGCGCCCGAGAGCCGCGGCGGTCCTTCCGCGAAGCGAGGAAGTGCGGGAGAGTTACCGTAAAAGGGGCGATTTTCTTTTAACGGGGAAGAATTTTCTTGACCACCCTGTATAGGCACATTGTGTGATATATATATATGAAGCGACGTGCCGCACGCACACAGGCTAAGCGACAAAATGCGGAGCATGCGCTCGAGCACCCATGAGTGTACGACCGTGGCTTTCGGATTCAGTTTAACCCCCGGCCTCAGCAGGGGTAGAACGTGTTTCAGCACCGTCCAGCAACGTGGGTTTATCGTATCGTATACCATTGTTCGTCCCAGCGAAGCTTGTTTCTCTTCATCACTTTTCTCTTTCTCTCTGCCTGTTACTCCGTTGCCATCAGAGTCGCGTAGAGTAGAACGAGTCAATGACGAATCAGGCGCGACGCCCAAATAGATATTCGTGTATCTGGTCGAACAGTCGACGCGATGAGAGTCTAAACGCTTAGAGGAGACTATAATTTGCGATTATCACATCTGAATGTCTGTCGACATCCTGCGACGAGATTTCGCGAGTGAACGTTTTCTGTGGTCGGCCGGCCAAAGGCGGCCCACCAAAGTATTTCGCGTCTTCACGAGACAGAGAGCGTCAGCGTGAGACGGAGTGAGATAAAAGGCAGTCATTTCTGCGTCTGCTATTGTGGTGCTGGTGGTGCTGGTTGATAGCAATAATAGTAGTAGTAGTAGTGGGTTCTGTCGGTGGTGATAGCAGTGGTGGCACACGTGAACACTCGACGTATACAACGTGGAAAAATGCGGTGAACCACCATCCCCCGCTGTCCCGCTGCGCGCTACGAAGCATTCCTCAAGCAGCTCGCCCATTCAGGTGAGTGCAAAAGATATTCCTTTTTCCGCACCCTTCTCAACGCCCCTTCCTCCTCGTGAGAGCATTTTTCTTCCCGTACCCGGGACGCGGCAATAATTACATACCAAAATGACATTGCTTCGACAAACACGCAATGATGCCTCTGCACGATCAACGAGCTCAATAGCATTCTCATCGCACACATTTAGCGATAAATGTTATTACGTGATTCTAGTATAATATATATATTAATATTAAATGCAATTTATATAGAAAGAAAAACTCGTGCTCACAAATAGCTGCATTTGATATTAAATGTACTTTGGTATTTTTTAATTGCGAATATAAAAGTTTTTATACAAGCAATTAAACTGAAACGAATATTTACATCCATTAACAAATATAAAATATGATGTTTAATATGTAATGTAAGTTTACATTGGTTTGACTGTTGTTCATACATTTGACTTGCGCGATGTTTGTAAATGAACACGTAGCTTTCAATTGCCACGTGTGGCATTTCACCGCGATTGTTTTTCGCGGAAAAATAATTATTATCGATGCGAACACTATGAGGCAAGATGATCGTTCTTAAGGCACGCTTATAGACTAGATATAAAAATAGATAGAAAAATACGTTCAGCACATCAATGGTTAGCGAACGTTATAACGATCGATTTTGCCGAGGCGTGACTGTCGATTCAGGTCGTTGCGCGAGTATAGTATTTTTAACGACGGTACAATGAACTCTCGGGGTTCATAATGCACGAGGACCCCGATTAAAAGCTGGATTTTTCTGTATGCTCATACAAAACGTGCACGGTTACTTTCTAACTCGTGAATGAGGTCCATTCGCGCGTTTAACGTGCAATCCGATTATGTTTGAAGCCAGCGACGATCGATCGAGAACGACGATAATCTAAGCTTTTAGCTTGGCGAGACTTTTCTCGTGAACGTCAAAAGCGATTGTATCAAAAATTTAAGTCGTAACTTCCCTCCAGTACTCCGAGGATTTAACTTCGAGCGTATTATTGTGTTTGTGATCTCAGCGTCAATCGATTACCTGTTTAAAGTAATCCCTTCTTAGATACGTTGCACATAAACGACAAAGACAATCGTGTGTGCGTGCGTGAATTCATATATATTAATTTATTACGGCTGTCTTAAGCCAACGAGAGATATTTGATATTCCAATGAGCCGGTGCTTAACGCCACATTGCCGTTATCATGTAATTTTATCGCGTAACCCCGAAGCACAGAACCTTTTAGTTGTTATCTTTTGACAGCGGATTTCGTTATCTGTTCTTAAGTACTTTAAACTTAGACTTTTATTTTTTCTCCGTCTCATAGAGGATACTGATTTACCGCAATCATATCTGTCTGAGATTTATATCGTGCTTTAATCGTGATTAAAGCACGTTTATATATGATAAATGGATATGTTGATTGTAAGAGATTCTTTTGTACGCAAATGCAATGCAAGTGGAAAATACTGAGACACGCTAATACGTGGAGAGACAAGATTTTCGAACTAACACATTTTACATTTACCTGCTTTATTTGAATCCAGCTATGATAAATCTGCATAAAGCTTCGACTATCTTCGTTTAATATTTATGTATTATTACCAAGCATCGAAATTCGAAATTGCGTTTCTGCACCTGCGAAACGCGAATGCAAATAACGAATTTCGTTTATGCATTCAAACATATATGCAACTTCTTGAAAATAATGTATTTTGACGTTGATAAAATAACACAAATCAAATAAATTGTCAGGATAACATATCAATATAAACAGAAAGAAAGTAGGAGTTAATCAAGAGTATAACACAAAATAATAACACAAAACGCAGTGTATAAATATTGTTTTTTAATGGAATATTTAGAATAGTTATTCTTCGTAAAGAAAACAACTTTACTCATGCTTAATTTGTATTTAACTCGTTTTTAAAAGATATTATTTATACCACTTTTATTTTTTAAGTCCCTCAATTTAACTTTTGCTACTTCAACTTCCCGCTAATACTGTTTCGCACTCAGACGAGTATAGTTCGTTATGGCAGAAGATTAAAGCACGTGTATATACGTATATGGTACAAATAACTGATCGTCAGTGGAGCATTTATGTTTCCACACCTAATTATGCTTCCCGTTTGCCTTGAGTGATGGCTTACGAATATTCGAGGTATTAGCAAAGATTACGGAGGTGAGGTACGAGTTTGATCCACGAAAGTACGCACAGTACGCTCGTCTCCTGCCGCGTGCACGGGCGAACAAAGTACCAGGTGTACCGAGAATCCTCCGGCAATAAGTTACGGAACTTTACTTCTCTGATCCCTCCGGCGCGGCGGTTTTCTACGGATACGACTATTTCAGTACTTGTCTAGCCTTCTTCACTTCAAGTGAAGGAAAACGTCATATTTCTATATCATTCCGTGACATGATAATGTTTTTTGATGATCTGAAATCAAATTTGAAGGCACGGTACGAGAGGAATCGGCCAGGAATTTTATCGCAATTTGAAGTAATCCAGTTTTTTAGTTATTGGATTATTAGATTTGTTGTCGCTATATATATATGTACATATATATCCTTATTTGAAAAATGATAGTATCAAATTATACTAAAAGACATTTTTAAAAACATTTAAAGCGTGTTCAAAGAATTAGGACGTCTTTTAAATGGTAGGAATGGAAGTAATAACTGCCATGCTATAATGAACTGTAGTCTATGTATCTTCATAAAGAAATATATTAAAGTCCCGTTTTCTTCGTTTATGCTTGCCTTCTTTATAATTATTATATTTATCAAAAACAATGTCCATCACTAATTGCCTTCAGGCGTGAGATTTCGCCCCAGGAAATTACGTCTTGACTGGAGCCGAGGTTGTTGTTGTGTTTCGAATGTGTTGTATTTGATAGAATTACCAATCGCTTTGATACATCGGATTATACAATAAATTTGCTGTATACAGAGCGTGTCGTTTAAAGATACAATAATATCAAGAAATATTTGACAAATTTAGCGTCTCGCGAATTCCAATCGTATAGTGACAAAAGAAAATTTGCAATTCGTTGGTATGTTAGAGTACATATATGAAACGTTATGAGATATTTTTGATCAATAGTGCAAGAGTACACAATTAATTTCGAATAATAGTCGTGCACAAGAATTATTCAAGAGTAAACGAATAGACAGATGTCATCCATGTTCGTTTTATTTCACTGTGTAGAATAAGCGTATGTAGGCAGTATTTCCTCTCTCATGTCATCGACGACATTGATATCGATTGTGAGACCCACCTATGTATATACACGTTCGGTATTTCTTCGATTACTGTCCGGTACTCAACGGAATAAATAAAAACATGCGATTTAAGGTCTAGTCTCTGCTCTTACAGATATCGAATTTATTTATGATATAGGTATTACTGAAACTTGAAGACAATTTTGTCATTATTGAAAATTTATACGATAATTTCACGCTATCCTTCATGCCGTCTTTCTCATATTTCATTTCGTACCTTTTCTAATTTAACCGTATCTTCATATTACTAGTACGAGCTTTATTAATATAAGTAACTATCGAAGCAATATTATACTCGCTCATACAGCCGCTCAGCTGGGCAACTACAGCTCGCTTATCAATTCTCTCGGAACCCGAAATTCCAATAATTTCAATTAGACGGACAATTTTCGAAATTGCTGGTATTTCGGATAATTTGAACCTAATAGCGAGATCTTGAATTATCTAAGATTTATTGATTAAAATATATTAGTTCGGATTATGTATTGAGAGGAGACGCAGAAAATACGTGAGAAATTGGTTAAGGCACCTTACTATACCTTCTATAGTTTGCTACTAGAGGAATATGATATTATTTCGGTGTATATGGCTTTTTCTAACATTTTCATTTTTAACTTTTTTGTCTTTTTTAAGTATCATTCTATTACTAACAGCGTTCTTTTAAAGAGTTACAATCTCGTTAAATGTCGCACAGATTAGTAACGCACATGTAGCCTCTCATACGCTTTACGCGCTAACTTCGCTGCACTCTCTGATGACATTAATCTCATCGACGCGGTGGTGATTATATCTGGCGATTATGATCGATGAACATATTCGTCATGGCGGCTTAAGTGTGCACGGTGCCAGTTAGTCGTCATTAAATTCTCGCTTTAAACGTTTTACCTCTAGTTACAGTTTCGTTCTCGCGGAATATTGATTAATATGTATTTATAGTCGCTATTATTTATAGCTGTTTATTTTTAACCGTAATATCGCGCGACTTTCTCCGTTTTACCTGCGATACTGCCATCGTACAGGACAAAAATACATGGCGGAACGGACACTGCGCGCTGTATACTTGAACTTCGATATAACGTGTATGCACATCGTTACGCGCTTACTCGCATGTTACTGGAATGAGAGTTAAAAGAAAAACGAAAGGTGCACTTTCAACAGATAATAAATATGCGAAGCTGACTTCTTAATATCTTCGTGCTTCGTTATATATTTGTTTTCTAACAATATGCTTTTACTAATGTCCGCAAATTACGCTCAAGATATTGAATTGAATTGGACGGAACTATAATCGATAGATCGAAGCAACGTTTAACACGCCGAACCCTACATCCAAGCTCAAGTTTCGATCGTTAACGGCATTTTACGGCGTTTAACAAATGCCGGGGGCGCCGAACTGCGAGGCATGGTGACGTCGATGGTGCGGGTGCGACATTAATCTCATCGACAGGACGTTGAGGGTGATTATGGATGGTGGAGAGGCTCGTTCAGCGTCCCAATGGTGCGCAGTATGGCAACGTTATACGCCGTTTCGCCGGAGGGATTCGCGGCGCGGACGATAGCGTTTGCGGGAGAGGGACTGCGGCTCTCGACGGAGGGAACGAACCATGCTATGGCATTCCGAAAGAGAGAGAGAGAGAGGGGGGAAACGTAGGAGAACGTGCGTACGTGTGCGTTCCACACGTTGCGCTTGCACGCACGCTCTCAGCACACCGCAAATAGTTTCGGGAATCTCTAACATGTGTTGCGAAACGCGGTGATATGATTTAGGAATCGCTTCCTGCATGGGCCACATCCTGCCTGGGATTTGCCTGCCACGCAGCGGGCGTTGCGTCCCTTCGAAATGGTCCTCTGAAACGGCGCCATAGCACCAGCCACCACCGACGCCGCGTTCCGATGGCGTTACTCCGTGGCACGATAACGCTGGTTAAGATTTACCGAGCTTACGTGACCTTCCATCCGTGAAATTAGGCCGATTCATCATATCTCGACTGAATGCTAAGAGAAAGGGAGAAAAAGAGAGAGAGAGGGGAGAGGCGGAAAATGGGGATATATATATATATATATATATATATATATATATATATACACACACATATATATATATTATATATGAGGAGAGGAGAGGCGAGAGGGAGAGAAATAGAGGGAATCGCCTCTGCTCTATTCAGAGAACTGCAATCGGTTGCGTTGACGTCTCTCACCGCAAGGCGGTATTCTGCCCACGGGACATATCGATCATCTTGTGATATATCACCTCCTTGCCACGGTGCCCTGCCTGTGATCGCCCCGGCGACTGAAGGAGGGTCTGGACGTCAGACGCAATCGGCCCAATTATCATACGCGATAGGCTGGCGAACTCCCTTGATCATGACGTTTTGCCTTCTTGTTATCGGTGTGAAGATCGGATCGTGTTACTTCTTGTTTCGCAATGATGTAATACGCATATTGATAGTCTCGTCCGCATTATTGAAAGGAACACGTTGACGAAGCAACTCTGGTGATAGAATGTAAAAATATTTCTACGACAGTCATAAATAATGCGATATATTTGCGTGGATATTTAACATTCTGTAAAATGCGTGAGTAGTAAAAAGTGCGTAATATTTCACGGAAAAAAGCTAGTAAGAGATAATTGTTTACTGCACGTCACTGAGATTTTCCGCATGTTTAACGTCACATATTTTTTTAGCTACACCACAGACAATTCTTTTAAACCAGATTAAACGAATAATCTCTGTACTGGATCGATCGATCAATCGGTCGATCGGCTCGGATGAAACCGCTAAATTAAGCCGATTTTAACCAATTTAAGCGTCAAAGCAGTTCGGTTATTCTCGGAGCCAGGTGATAAGTCGCGTTCAAACAGATTTCATCTTTTAAGAAGGATAAATTTTTGCGTTAGTCGAAAAAATATATTGAGGTATCGATTGACCATAGTAAATTATTTCCAGTGTGATAAATTCGTGCATAAAAAGTTGCATACAAATTCTCACGCCAAACTTCGCTCGAGTATAATGTTATTATTCCATTCGCACGATTTTACCAAATGATTAGCGAACGAGCCGAAGCCGTGTGTTTGTACGTGCGCGTTAATTTCATTATCCGCGCTCCATGTTAAACTTTCGCGATGAGGACGCAATTGGTTTATATCGTGTTCTCCATCATTTGGATCCTGCATTTTATTCCTTTGTTGCGTGCCGGACGATGGTTGTCGGCGAATACTCATAGAAATTTTCTGCGCGTTAGTCGCGCCACAATGAAGTGCTATAAAAAAACAGATTTTTGCTTGTCCGAGCGTAAATACTGTTGAATATTTGCGATAGAATGTCCATTCTCTCTGTCACAAAAAAAGCTACAGAGAGAGAAAGAGAGAAAGAAAGGGAAAACGTGTTTACGAAGTGAATAAACAGCTCTTCGATATAATTTTGGAGATATTAAGTATTTGCTGAATTTCTCATATAATTCACATAATTTTTTTTGCATCTTCACGATCGCACACGATGATGAAAATAACGATGGGTTATGCATAACAGGAATACAAGAGCGTAAACGTGTGTTCACCTGCAAATCCGGCTGTTTTGTGTTTTTTTTTATTACACTGGCAATTTGTCGCGTAAATGTAAAATTTTTTGAATTATTTATGCTTATGCATACGCGACTAAAAATTATTATGCTTCTCTATTTTATTGCGAAGTCGCGGGCGTCGCGCTGATTTAGATTTATGACGACGGAGAGGCGTTTTTTCTCGTAGCTCAATAACGTCTCCTCGTTATCGACGTTCGACGACGATAATTAATGCCCTGAAAAGCTAATGACGTTACGAACAGTCTAAACCTTCGCGAATACGGGCGGGCACTCACAACAACGCGTAACTTGCGGCTGTTGCATATTCATAAATAGACAGTAACGACAGTCGGAGAGGCTTCCGGCGGAGATCTAGTTTGTAGGTTTCCCATGTTTGTTAACTCCTCTCTGCCGTTTATGTGCCAATAACCTGTACGTTTTACCCCCGTGCAGTACCAAACATCAATTAACGCGGTTGGTACACAATGTCGTCGCGGTAGAGAACTATCTCGAGCGTACGGTGTATTAGCCATACTCGGTCTATTTTTTCACTTAGACTGAGAAACGCGAAAGCTATGAGGAAAACCGGAAATTCTTAGATGACTGCATTGAGGCACTTAATAGAATAAAATGAATAAATACTAACTGCAAAGAATCCTGTTAAAATATATTCGGGAAAAATCATTAACAATCATTAACAATTATTAACAGTTTGAGAAACAGTATCACAATATCGCGTATTATGTTATAAAATGATTTCTAAATGCGTACAAGAAATAATATTTTATTCAAAAACGTGAGTCGCATACTAATTTGCATTAATTTCTATCTAGAATCAATTACTGAAATCAATTTATTGGAGCGCGATATATTTGGACAAATGCATGAAAAATATAGTATATCCCTTTGACATCGTAATTGCATCTTTATCATATGTATAATTACATGTATTTTTATAATTGTATTTTTCTTTCTGCCTAATGTTCTTACAAAATTATTATCATCCAGAATAATTACTCTGGTCTGTTTCAACTTTCAATTTGTTACTTTCATGAAAATTTACTGTTATGCATCGAACTTGATCCGATTCGCACACAACGGCGATGGCGGTGAAATTGCCGAGATTAAATGTCAGTCGCAGCTCGGCCAAAAGCCAATTCCGCTTTTGCCGAACTCTCTTTGCACAAAGTACGAGCGGCCTATACTCTCTTGCTGTCTTCCGAGCCCGCGGCGATCTCTCGACTAATCACGAGGTGAATCGCACAAGGGACCGGGGGAGCAACTTGACGAGATAGAGAGAGAAAGAAAGTCGAAATTAGAGCCGTGGCTGTATCAAATCTAAGCTCCATGTACATCTACCCTATCATTTTCAGACGAACGTTACAGGATGTGCGAGCTTCATAGGCACGCACGGAACGAACGCGCCAGACCTCTCTTCGCGACGTCACTCTCTCGTGTTAGTACTCTGTCATTAACATTCCCTTCGTACCTTCTCGTACTTCCTTCTCATCTCTCTTCCGTTCGTTTATATTTTCCTGTTTCCGGCCTGCACCATCCATCCATCGCTTCTTCTGGAGTTTAGCTCGTTAATCTTAGCCGCTTATCCTTACCTGTTTTCTCTCTCCCCTTCCTTCCTTCTCTCCTCTCTCTTTCACTCTCTCTTCCTATCTCTTTCTCTTGCTCGTTCTATCACGTTATCTTCCTTCTCATCGACTTCAGTCTGTGTGACCCACTTTCGTACTTCTCGCGTTCCTTCCGCTTCTTTAATGCCTTCCTGTATAAGTATTTTTTCTTATTTATGAAACATCTGTTTTACAAACTGTTATTTTGTTTGCATCAATAAATACCAAAACTTTTACCGGTTTTAGCCTACTTTGCAACAAGTGTAAATTAATATTTGACGATTGGATAATAATAAGCTTTTGTGCAGAATTTAATTGAAAACGACGAATCATTTATTTGGTAACTTGGCGCTTGGATCTAATTTTCTAACTTTCTTAAAATTCAATGTTATCCATAGTAGAAAAGTATGTATGGTAAGAAAATTTATGAAACTGTCAAATAATCCGGTGAGAAGCAAGGAAGTTAATTATAAATGACGTGAAAAAGTCGTTATCTCTGACGTACTCTTCAATTTCTTCGTGAACATCCCTTGTTTCCGCGTCGCACTCTCCGTATCGTATTATTTTATTCGTTCGCTTTGGGAGCAGCTTATCCCCGAGCGATAAGCCTCGCTTCGTCTCACTCTCTCCGGTCGCCCTTATTTCTCGGTTGGGTTCCTGCCTACCTCTAGACGCGCGCTCGTTGCCGACGCTATTTCGTGCAACGCTCACTGCCGCAAAAACCAAGTCACCCGCCCGCCGCCACCGCCGCGACTGCTGCCTCTTATCCGCCTTGTCCCAACATCGCCGCCGTTTATCGTAACTTCACGCTCCGTGAATGTACGTCACGGCCGCTTCGGGCTCGTTTTGTCGACGACGAAGCCTGTCCCGAAACGTCGAGATCCACGCGAGACTTCGCCGCGCCGCTTCGATCTTATCACAATTTTCAAGACTATACAGCATTTTAATCGTGTGCGATTAAGTTCGGAGATTAGAGCAATCGATTGGCCATGTATCCTATCTGTGATGATCGCGTTAAGAAGAAAAATTGGACTGCCCTAAATAATCATTATGCGCGATAAGGTATCTTTGTTACTTATTAATTATAGGAAAACGGTAAATGAATTATTTATGTAGAATGGCGTATTATGTTTCTTAATATGTTTATACATATCTTATATCTAAATATATATAATTTATAGTATATCAAGTGATACAATACAATACACTGAATGTATTTTTCAAGAAATCTGAACAAATATCCATAAAGATAGGAAAAAAACGATAGATAACGAGGAACAGAAAGAAAAAGGGAAAAGTGGTGTCCTTAAGCCCTCCGATGTATCCCCCTAGGCAATTCGACGAACGCGACCGGCGAAACAGGTGCACGCTGAAAAATTCACCGACCGTTAAAGGTAGGGATGGAGAAAAGAGTAACCTGGGAGAAGGCTGAAGTGGTATCGGACGGCACGAAAGAAAAGCAAAAGCGAAATGCGAACGATGGGTAAGGGAAAAAGGGATTTCACGGTATTGGGGCACCTGCCGAAAAACGAATGAGGTGAGGATCGAGGGCGTTTGAAAAATATCCATCTTTCATTCGTCGTACATGAACGTGTCATTTTTGATATTACTTCTCCCCGGCTATCGATCGTTGCCGACCGCTTAGCGTTTCCCGCGAAATCGGGTTGCATAAATGTACCCGACACAACAATGCATCCGTTTTTAAGTACGAGTAAAGTCCGAGTGTATAGAGTGAGCATATACGTGAGCGATACATAAGTGCGAGCAAATTCAGTGCAAATCCAAGTGTGTCATTTTTACACATTTAAGTGTGTAAAATCGTGTAGTCACTTTTTACGCATGCATTTGTACGCGTGTAATTTTTTGACAAATGTGTGAAAATTACAAATGTGTAATAATATGTAATAAATGTGTATAAATATGTAATAATAAAAAATATGTAAAAATTACACTTTTTACTTTTACATATTTTTCAAAAAAATAACGCGTACAAATGCGTAAAAAGTGACTACAGATTTTACACATTTAAATGTGCAAAAATTACACACTTGGATTTGCAGTGCATTCGGGCTGGCTATTATGCTTCGGAATATTGTTTGTTATACTTTGAAACTGTCTCGATAAAGTTGTTGCTTTATTCATTAACATTTGACGCGATGTATGTGCAAAGTACAGGATTGAATCGCGTTGCTTTAGAATACAAACGTACTTGGAATATCTGATTCATACTGATACTAGGTAACTATAGAGTACACTTTGTCGAATATCACAGGTGTTATTCGCGACATACAATACGGAACATGTAATTCAAAACTACATGATAAAGCCACTGTAGAGTTGAAGTATATTTTGTTATACATTTTAGACGAAATATACTGTTTAATTTCATGCATAGAATAAAAAGAGATTATGTCAAACTTGTTTAATAACGTTAATATTCGCAACGTTAATAAATTTAACGTGCACATTCGGTATTGTTTGACCTCGTGATCTTTTCCCCGCGATAAGATCTGACTCAGGCTCTCGTGTGCTTAACGATTTATGTAATATGCGCGAGCTATTTTTATTATTAGGCTGCGCGGTAGTTCATGGTTGACCTTCTCATGAAGCCAATACTGGTGACATATTGAGGCAGCAGACTCTTTCAATCTCTCATGTTGCTTGATATAAATAAAACTCTTCTCTATTCTTGCATTCATATTTTTACAGTAACGCGGATCTGCTTTTAGTACGTCTCGAAGTAGCCGACTAAGGAAACTCGTCGTGATAAACTTCTGTATCTATTACGAAGATGTAAATGTTACGGCGCATGATTTCTCTTATTGATAAACCAGTCTCGCTCAATAACGAGGCTTTTCGTGTTCGCGAACGTGCACAGGCAGTTGTCGCATGGAGCGCTTGAAAAAGCATAGTAGGCGCGCTTTTGGTGAAAGAGCCCGTGCACGATGTCGCGTCGCCGTATTTGTATGAAATAGCGAGAGATGAAAGGAGAGACGGAAGGAATCGGTGGTACCGCGAAGAGCCCAGGCACATAAAGCAAGAGTGCCGTCAGGGACGCACTGACTAGACGCACGGGATGCCTGTTTCGACGTTGCGAAAGAGATCGGCGGGAGGAGGACCGTCGTTGGCGAGAAGCTCCGCTACCCTCCGGCGTCCCTCCGCGCGCCTTCATCCCTTCATGTACAGTGCCAGTCAAGCCTGCATTGTTTGAGTTATCACAATGGCGGAACAAAACCTCAACCGGGGGATCGAACTCCACTCCAAAGCCCAAGCGCTCTCTGTTGCCTTTCCCCTCGGCGGCAGAGGCGCCGCCACCGCTTTCCCTCTCTCCGTACCCCTTCATGTTCACCAACTCACCATGCTACCCCACGGTTCTGGTCTTCTCCTGTTCCCCCTTTGCGCTGGATCCGCAAACAACAAAACTACCCCCGAGCGTGGCACTGCCGCGTGGCGCGCATTCCGCCCTTCTCTCTCTTTCTCTGTCTTCTCTTCCCGCATTCTCTCTCTTTTTCTCTTACTCCCTCGTTCCCTGCAACCCCTTTCCCCGGTTCCCGGACGCTCCCACCTCTTCCGTCGCTGTTCGCGGTAGAAGCTGCCGCTTTTTGAAATGCAAGTACCAGTCGTGGAACAAAAGGCAAAGGTTGGCGGTGCAAGATGAGTCCATTGTGTCGGCGTGAGCGCGCATATACGTCGATGTTTTTCGAATTGCGATGCTAGCTCCGTGTTCCTTGGTACGCGAGATAAATGTTCGCATTGTGGTGAATCGCTCACGAAAGTACCTAGGAAGAGGTTTAGGTTTAATTGATTGTATGAGAAAGTTGTCTACTGCTAATATTCATTAAAATTTACGAGGTAACATGGATTCTGTTAACATACTCTGGGAAAAATAAAGACGGTTATAACCCACTTTGGGTTATATCCAAATTATTTGGATATTGTAATCGTAATTAACATTTTGGTTAGTGCCCCTTAAGTGAAAATTATCTTTGTGTAACTGAATATCGACTGAACTAATTGAGAGAATTGACTAGTATAACTTAAAAATCTTTGAAATAGAATAGCTAATTATGATTTTTAATTACGCGTAATCGGGGGCCCCAAAGTGGGTTATATTTTTCCCAGAGTAATAAATACATAATAATATTCCATAACTTTTTTAAAAATTGGACAATATAATTAATCTTTACGTTCATCTAGACCTAGAAAATTACAACGATTAAAACGTATAATAACAGAATATTGCAATGAATGTATTCAACTACCTCATATTTGTTTCGATAATTTCGTTCGTGATAAAAATTTTAAACGTTTTAGCTTTAATGTTGAACTAATAACATTTTTTCTTTTAATTTAGGTAAATCACATAACAATTTTATATTTTCGAATTTTTGTCAGCGAATATCAAAACTTGATTCACGATTGATATGCGCTCCTTTGTTCTAATTCCCATATATGACTTTTATCGTCACAATTGATTACCGCTTTATAAATTTAGCACATCAATTTTACTCTTTACAAAACGTTTAAAGAGAAAGGACTTTCCTTTGTTACATGTGAATATCGTTCAGTGGTTTTCGTTTGCTAATATATTAATCCCTGAGGCGTATAATATATTATTACAATGTTGTACAGAGTATAAGACACGCAAAATGTAATAACGGCTGCCTTTGATCGTTATTATAAATGGCAATAATTTAATGTTAAAATTTCATTGTCAATTACGTTACATTGTAGCTTAATGTATATAAATAGTAGTGGTATGTATTGAATTTTGTTCGCTCACTTTAAATTAATTATTCTATTATTTATTTAAAAAAGTTACTGTTACTTGAAATAAGCATAAATGAGGGATGTGCAAAATTTGTATTTTTTTAAAGTCGAAGATTGCAATGTCCTATACTGTGTGAAAAATCGGAATATATCCTATCTTAGCAGCGCTTCTTAGATGTGACATGTATTCTATTTGTTCCGGTTAAAGTAATATACACTCCGTCTAACGAGAGATCATAGTTGATAAATAACGATAGGGCACAGAGCCGCAACAAAGGTGTTCTCGTTAAATTATTTTTATTTAATAGATAGATTTAATAGATTGTATTTTTAAAAGATATTGTCCAACACTTAAAAATAAAAATAATTAACGCGAGCACCTTGTTGCGGCTCTGTGCCCTATCGTTATTTATGTTTGATCAATCATGATCTTTCGTTGGACGGAGTATAGCTGCGCGCGAATCCGTACCTCCTCGTGCTCATTATCACGAGAGACAAGAGTTCTTTTCGTCTGTGTTCTATCACTCGCTGCTTTATCGCAACGAATTTCATCGATCTTAATCGTTCTTCTGCTTTCTGCGCACCGCCCTCTGCCTTTTTTGCCGATCTTTATCACCGCGGTCCTGTTTTTCTTACGGTTTTTACTCCTCTTACAATCATCTTTTTTTTTACATTCTTTTATGGCTTCGACTGCTCGCGCTTGACGTAGTTTCAGCGAACATTTTATATTATTTTTTCCCTTTGTTTTACTTTTTATCTCATCTTTTATCCGCTGTTCTGGTCTCTTGGATGACCACACATCGTCCGATTCTTTTACGAGGAAACAGAATTTCCCCTCGTCACCTTCGCTCGATTCCTCGTTATTATTTCATAATGACGCTGTAGTTTTTGACACGCGATATACATGTACACTGAATATATACATATCACGTAGTTTCTGAAACTGAAAGATTTTGTATGTTTTACATACATGATATAAAATATTTTTGTTAGATTTTGCTTTTACACTTCGAAATACTGTCAATTTATCATATTAATCACGCACGTACGATCGCGGTATAGATTTGTACCTTGAACTCGGTAGGCAACTTGGAACTAAGCATATTAATCTACAGATATATATATAGAGCGTACGGGCTCGGAAATTAATTTCAAACAATTGGCCCGCACGAAATTCGTGCGGTGCGGTTATGAGACGATAGCTTTGTCTTTCGAAGAAATTCTAAATCGATTCGAGCCATCGCCATCGAGTAAGACAATGCATTTTTTTTTTTCGTACATGCTAAATATCGCACGATATTATTCATATATCGAATGATTTCGGGAATTTGAATTAATCTCGTTCGTAAAACACAGTGCTGTTATTAAAATTTTTTTATTAGAATTTTCCTTTCACAGCTACATTTTTAATTCTTTTGTAAAATATAGCTGGGTTTTTATTCAAAAGATAACGTGAATAATAACAAATTTTGAAACGAAAATTCCAGTTCTGAGAGTAGCTGTGAGTAACTGAACGTCTAAATTAGTGGCCAAATTTTGAGGCGTCACTTTGCGTACACGTTTGCGACTAAATCTCGAGATCGATTATACTCGGAAATTGTATTGCGGATATGATACGGAAACGTTGTACTCTCTATTGGTTTCTGGTATAATAGTCAGCCAAGTTGAAGAAAAATATGATTTTTCCTTCACACGTATGGAGCTCGGAGCATTTTCTTTGAAGTGTGACGTATCCATTACAACGAAACGGATTTTACTAATGTGTCCTAACTTAAATTCAGCCCATTCCACATTATTTCTAGCCATTTCCACTATGGATTTTTGTGTCATGAGTGGTATATTTAGCATAGTTTTCACTCCTTGAGGATCACCTAGATGCTCACTTTACGTGATTTTCATGGAATAACCGCATAATAAAAATCTTACAGAGAGATTTTCTTTCTCCCTCTCTCTCCTCTTTCTCTCAAAATTACTTTTTTAGTAATTATTATTTAAAAATTAAAGTTAAGAATTCTGCAAGAACAGATCCCATATTGTTCGTGTAACACAATCTGCAGTCACTTAAAATAGTATTTTATATTGTATTGTATTTTTATTTATGTTACAATTTACGATATACTGAATTGTTTACTAAAATATCAAACTATATTTTGACCATATTGTATTGTTTTGGAAAACCGATAGTAGAGAGATTTTACTTCGCGTTTTGTTGCAAACAATATAATTTTGTTTGTAATTGTTTTATTTCAAAGTATATATCACATAAAGATTCAAAATTGTCGTTAACTTTTGGTGTTATAAAAAATATGTGAAAAGAAAACGAGAAATGAAAATATATTTTTCACAATATATTATTTATATCAGTAAATTTCTCATAAAATTTAAAAAATTCGATATTTTAATATTTTGAAGCATTTTCTGTTGGGTCATTTGTGTTTCATATTGTTTTACGTTTTAGCTTACAACATGTGATTACATCTGGGGAAATATGATCATTATTTTAACGAGCGCCAATTGTATCATTAAAGTATAATTGATACTACTCTTTATCAAGTATACTTAATTATTCAAGAAGCTAGGGAAGGTATAATGATTTTATGACAATCGTACATTGAAAGAATTGTAATATTGAAATACACAGCAAATTAAATATCTGTTATATATCTATCATATATATCATATGTAAGCAAATAAAAATTTAATTTCAGAGCACATTAAATTATGCACTACTTCCATTGCCTCTGTGGCCGTCTGAACGACATTTATTGAATAGAAACCGACAATTTAAAACGTATTGAGCGACGAATCAATTTTTTATTGTGTGATAATCGTGCGATAAATCCAGGATTTTGAAAATATACGAATAAAAAGATGAAATTTTCTCTTCTACTTTTTCTCTTTCATGTGCACATTTTTCTGTAAATTTTCCTTCATTACGAACGTTTTAAAGTATGAGATTTTAGCAATCAAATTGAATTATTTATGTCGGAGATAAAGACAGAATCCATCGTACAATATAATAATTTAAAAGTATGTTATAATAAATTTACAAATACGTACTTTATATCATATATACGGACGCTGTAGCTGCGCTGGAGCGAATCATATCTATTTTGTCGTAGCTGTATTGCCTGAACCACTTGAGCTTCATGATGGATACTCATTCAGGGATATCGAAAAAATACGCGTACTAATCAACATGATATGACGATCGTCTGATTGCTCGTTCGACATTTCCGATACTCAACTATACAAGCGATAAACTTCGAACGTTGACGTATGTGGCATACGCGATCGTCATTTCGCTGGACACGGGATAGATGCGACAAGCACGAATTACGCACAGTTGATTACCGTTGGATATACCATTATTTGAGCCGTTCTTATGGCATTGCAAACCAGAACACGGCAACCGTATTTTGAATTATTGTCCAACAAAATTTGCAATGCAAAGCAGAATAAAGTTGTACACCGGCAATTACGTGCAACAACAAAATGTAATGTTACTCCTCTGCTTTGCAAATAGCTCAATCACCCTTCGATGATCCTGATGGTTTACCGCACATTGCGTGGCACGTTCGCACGCACTTCTGTGCATCTCGTGGAATTGTCAATGTTGTAATATCATGTGGAAGCACCTGCGACCGCACGAAGCTCGGCTATAATGCGCCTTGTAATCTCAAGAGTCAAGCTCTACATCATCGAGATCGTCACGAACGGAAACTCGGGATTGCACGTGGATTATCGATACACATTGGGTTTTTTTTTTTTGCGTCACGTGCGGATAGTCGATCCGTCACCAATATCAAATTTATCGCCATCATGCCCGTTTACTAACGTAATTTATCTCGCGACGGTAACGGCCTTTCTCTCGTATACATAAATCAGTGCCGATTGATTTGATCGTTCATTGCGCCGTTCATCTCGCGCTAGTTCACGCGAAGTTCGCATTTCAATAACTTGAGGAGTAAACACAGTAATAATGTCAGGAAAGAACAGTTCACTTTTAGAGTTGTTTTGATGTTTGGAACTTTTAATGGATTCTTAATGATAAACGCGTGATGTGATTGATTATGCGTTTGATCTATGAAAGTCATGTAAATTATTGTATAAGTTGAGATTAAAAAAGATTCTTCGGACTAAATGTACACACGCACACGTACACACATCGATATTGTGATATCGTCGAAATAAAAAAATCTTGAACATTCTTTTATAATTTAAAATAATATAAGATGAGTCAAGAGAGAGTAGAGTCAATAATAAGCAGCTGATTTGTATAGGTGAACATTTTGATATTTTTCTAACTTTCTAACTTTAACGGTGCGAACAAAAAACTTACAATGACATAACGTTCAGCGAAATATCATGGGAGCTTCGTCGTGAAGTCCGCAACGATCATCTACGAAGCCAATTGTCACTCGTAATCAGGCGGATTATTGTCGATTTTCCATCAGCGGAGTTGATAAAATGAATATAGTGTGCGTAATATGTAGTGATTTACTGGCACCATCCGACAATGTTTTCCACACACGTGTGGACATATTTTTCACTTCGCGTGCTTAATACAGTGGCTAGAAAGATCAAAGACTTGCCCACAATGTCGGGACAGGACAATCGAGCAGACGATACGCAGGATATATTACAATTTTTCAAATAGCAACAATATCGCAGAAGATGCTGCATCACTGCAGAACAGAATTGACAGCTTGACTTTACAACTAAAGTTGAGAGAAATCTTTTCTTGATGAAAATCTCAAACTCACAGAGGCAAATGGAAAATTGGAGACGCAGACAGCTGGCTTAAAACAGGAAGTACGAAATTTTGAAAGTGAAATGAAAGGCAAGAATCACTCAATTCTTGCGCTTAAGGAACAGATCAAGTTTTACAAACAGCAATGTTCGGATGCGAACAATTACAGGAAAGAGAATGAACATCTGAAGAAAAATCTTCAACATTTGAAAAACGTACAGAGTCTTATAGATAGTTCTAGACGTGAGGTGGATGATAAAATAATGATGACGAGTGATTCTTTCAAACTTACAACATACATAGCAGTATTAAAAAGGAAATTGAAACACGTGTTTAACAAGAGCAGAGAGATTAGAGAGAAATATAAAAAATTACAGCAAGAATACACGCGTGCCTCTACAGAAAACAAGGTTTTAACAGAGTCAAGAGAGAGTAGAAATCACGTAATTTTAGAATGTACCATGATTATTTCCGAAGCCACTCTTGAGATCATCACTGAAGAATCCCGTAAGTTGTGTAATACCAAGGCGACGCTTCTTCTCTCGCGGGTCTGCCTAAGTAATCACGCTCAGTCCACTGTTTCATCCCTCGTTCCCTTTGTTCCGCACCTCGACTTTCTTTACCGCGCTCTCCCAGCGTTGGTAGAACGTGCAAAATGGAATTTGCTGGCGTTAAGTCGGAGTGCTTACGGTGCTTTATTTCTTCACGCCCCCGCACCGCCTTTTCTTCCCTTGCGCGTTGCACGACGAACGACCTCTCTTCGTTAGCCGCTGATTATTCGGCTCGTTACCATTGGCATTCTCTTACCTACCTCTCCTCTCCGCCTTCTTTCTTTCTGAGATAAGGGCGCGCGACTCGTAAAATTAGCAGTCGCCGTTTACGAGTTCTTCGGTGGGGATACCGCACAAATAAATTGAATTTACGTGAGCGTGGACGTTATCCTGCGGCCTCCTCTCTGTGTTCCGACACGAGAAAACAATACCGGAGATAGAAAGGAAAAAAAGGAGGGGAAAAAAAGCAAACGTATTGTTTTTCGCGAAGCACGATTTAATACAAGAACTAACATGTAATAAAAATTAAAAAGCACGATTAAATGAAGGCATTGGATAACACTTTTTTTTTTTAAACGACTCGTTTTTTCGCTAATTTGTAAGAATCTTTAATGATTATCTGTCCAACAATAAAAGCAATGGTTAATTTTTCATGAGAAAATCGAGTAAGAATAGAGAAAAACGTTAAATCAATGAGGAGCTCTCTCTCTCTCTTCTCTCTCTCTCTCTCTCTCTCTCTCTCTCTCTCTCTCTTCCTCTCTTCCTCTCTTCCTCTCTTCCTATCTTCCTCTCTCTTCTCTCTCTCTCTTTCTCTCTCTCTTTCTCTTTCTCTTTCTCTCTCTTTCTCTCCTGTTGATCCCGTTGCGCGTACATATGTAATCGATAACGAGCAACTCAACGGACCGTGGATGCGCTTATACGCTTATATGACCAAGACGACGTAGAGAAATTGGCGGCGGCAACGAGGTTGAGGGGGATAGAAGGTGACTCGAGGCGGCTCGATGGCGGAAAATGTGTAGGTTCCCCGTGTCTGTGGGAGGTAATGGGTGGTCTGGCAAGTCTACTGCCGATAGAATAAAGTTGTCAGCTACGGCCCGAGACATCCCGTCCGAACCGCCTCGTAAATCTCTTGAAAGTTTTGCCGAGGAGGGTCGTTTTTTCGGCATTTTTGCATTCTTCGCCTGTCTACATACATGCACTCTCGAGACAACGCTTATCAACTATTACGTCGAGCCACACACACTCTCGATTTTGACTACCGCTATTGGTGCACATTATTGATCTACTTGCGTAGAGAAACAGGAGGCACAGTTGCTTACGACGTTCAATTTTGTTCCGAGACGATAGATTTTTCAATGGAGCGACAAATTTTATCTTCTAAATATTCTTTGGATGGATAATTAAATTGTGTATTCTTTCAAGCGGTGGTTTTTTCAGCACATTTCATGCAGCCGGTGTATTTTTTCATGTTATTTATGCTTGTCTTCCTCAGTTATTGATCATCGGCCCATTTGTGTGTTCCAGTTAACGCGCGGCAATTATTAGGATGAGAATATGCTAACGAACGATGATTGACAAACGGTACTAATTAACGTTCCCAGCATTGCTTTATGGAGCAGCTATCTTTGATATCGAAAGCAATTCGGAATAATTCTGCTTTCGAATTTCCGTTGCATGCTTCACATTGCCGATCTCTCAATAATGCGGACGAAATCTATTATGCAATTTCACGCGATAGTAACGTATAATGCGCGCGATTTTACTTATCAGTGGTATTGCCAGCCTAAATCGGTATTCCTGTTGTCGCATAAGGGATCGCAGCTTTGCGGACTAACGACCGCAGCCATTGCGGTCCATGATGTTTTGCTTGACTTCCTAAGGAGAGTCCGTAAATCACGGCTAAACGGGTTGCGATCCACGGTCGTTATACCAAATTTTCGCATAATACACACACGGAACCGTGTACCGCTAAATTTATACCATGCAGTCATTACAAACACCATGGTTTATGCAGTTTCTGCGTCGCGTGCTAATTGAAACAAAAAATTCCGCTCCTAGTATGAGTGGTATTATTCTCGAGTAAAAGCCGTTAATCGCGACTATAGCTTCGCCTCGAAAACATTTACGATGCTTACTTGGCGAAATTAATTGACATCCTTCATAAACGTTGCGCGAGATAATTTCAAGAATAATTACTTGATGTATAATAAGGCGAAATTCTTAGTATATATTTTTCGCGCATGTGTTTTCAACTGTTATCAGAATATCGAGATAGCCGCAGCAACATTATTCAAACGCATAAAACAGTAGACATCTCTGGATTCAACGCAACCTTATTTTTTATCTTAAGCAGTAACAGGAGAAGTTGCAATTTGCGTTGGAAAAGTAGCTCCAGAGTAATACTGATGCTCCGTAAGGTTCCCAGCTAATGTAAGAACGACATAACTCCGGAGTTACCTCTCACTTGCTCCTCGTGGCGTCAGGAAATACGTTTCTTTGCCGGGATCTTGCTCAACGGTATTAGGAAGAATTACCACCGTTCTTGTCCCCGAAGAGCGTAGATTATTCTATTCCGTGTTCAGTGAGAGACTCGGAAAGACTCATTTCATCCGAGCGTGAAGTCCCTTTCCTTTCTCACCGTTAAATCTTCAGCTAAGTTACGCGAAGCGCGCTTTGGCACCTTACCCGGGTAATTCGGCAGCCATGTCATTTGAAGTGAAATTCTAATCGCGAGTGGTGTTCGCACCAACGAAACGTGCGCGAATCAACGGACCTGAACATGTTCGCTAGCGCTGACAAACATGTTCGAGATACGTACCAAATATCACCGCACTAACGTCGTTGTTGAAGGGTCGCAACATTGTACGGTCGACTCTCTCTGTGTGTGTGTGTATGTCCCGTCCTCTTCCCTCCTCCTTTCTCTCTCTCTTCCCTTTTGTTACGCCGCAATGCTCGGTCAAGTGATGTGCCATGTGCGTCGTTAAGGGCACTTCCTGAGTGCGCCCCTGTTTCAACGCCCACCCTCTTTGTCGCTACAGAGATATAATTTATTTTCAGATAAATGTGGGTGCATCGTATACAATGTAATAATACGACATACAAAATTAGAAAGTCTCTAAGAGGTTCAAACGCGTAACTAAAAATAAGATAAATTGAACTTCCAGATTAGATATCATAAAAGAATAATGTAGAAAATAATATGACCACTTGCTACTTTTATACATCGGCACATTTCTGCATATTGTTAACTCAGCAACAGCAGTATTTCCTATCATTAGTATTCTCCTTTTCAGTATTTATATTAATAACTTTATCCCGCGGTGAGATACATGGCAATGTATCCATTTACGGAGACAATTGTGTACAAAATCTGAGTCTTATGTCAACTGCGAGTTAAGATTAATTATGCGCTGCAAAAAAGCTCAAGCGAAATACGACTGTTGCCGACGGATGGTGCCAAGCGCGAAGAAACCTTAACATTTATTGCCGACGAATACAGTGGTGCGGCGCGAGAAAAAAAAGCCGGCGGAATATTATTATACTGCATCATAGTCACTCGCAAGGCGCGGAGAAAAATGCTTTTGCATCTGCGGCTGACTAACGTTGGGATATAAGTAATGGTTGCGCGAATTTCCTGCGGGGCGATGTGTTACCGGTATGTTTCCCGCGGACTCCGGCGGCGATACGCCAGTTTCTTATTGCCTCGGAAGCCGCTGGCTTTTATTGCGAGCAAAAAGTGCATATCAAAAGGGGAAAACCACAAACGAGTAACATCGCCAACGTTATAAACGCCCGCGCTCACGTGGGACGTCAAATACTCTTACAATTGTTAGATAGCGCCGCGTCGACGAACGAAACGTTCACCTCGAATTATTTGTCCGTCCACTTGAAACCACTTTTACGAGTCCTCCGCAGAGCGGTTTAACGACGATAATTATAAGAGGGAACTCTCAAGTGCCCGGCAGATACCTGTGTTCTCGGAAGGAGGATCATGAACAATGAAATCAAATGGTTCAGTCGTGAACATTTCTACAATAAGCTGAGAAAAACGATGGAATTCTCCGGGTTGAATGAAAGTTCTCTCCGCGAAAACTCGATACAATTCTTTCGGTGAAATTTCCGTTGTTCAAAACGTCCAATCTCAATTGGAAAAATTGGTCTCTTCCTTTACTTGATCTTATTTCATTATTTTATCATTATATTACTTCTCTAATCCACGATATTACAGAGATATCAGGAGCGACGTAATTTAATCGTAGTTGGAGGTAGATAGCAATCAATATCTTTTTGTCTTTCTAAAAAACGGTACCGAGAACATTTTTGCATTTAACAATGGAAAAATTGTCATAAAGAGGAACTTGTGATTTTTTTATGTAATCTTTCGTGTAATTGTGCTCATTATCGGTAAATATAGGTTGTCACACAACAGTCAAGATCAGTATAAACATTCTAAACAAGAACGGATGAAATATCGCGTTGCTAGTAAAAAATCGATACGTTTCATTACCAAAAATTGCTGGTCCTCTATATTTCGCTGGTCCAATCGCGAGTTAAAACATAAAACTGATCGCGACAATAAAGAGCTAACGGTAACGGCAACGTCGCGCGATATTCTGCCGAGGGTAAAGTCCGCGCTCCATTATCATCCCCTAAATCACACCGGTAACGTTTTTGGAACGGTCGTAACTCCGGACTCTGATGTTTTTGGCCTCATTAGTAGCCGTCTCTTGGCTTGATGCGCTACATGGAGGAGGGTCCCGTTAGGCCAAGAGGGAGCTGAAGGACCTCGCCGGCGAGATGGTTGGGAGAGGCGAGAGGGTGGGTGGAGTGGAAGGAGCTAACAGTGGCTGCGATTAATATTCCCCGGTTCTACCGAGAGAGAACCTCCTCCCCCCCCCCGCACCTCGTGTCTTCGTCCCTGTGCCAAGCCTTCTCCCGTGTGTTTGCGCTTTGAGTCACAATCACCGACAACGTCGACGCCTACGTCATCGCTACATATCTTTTGAGCCCCGTGTTATGTGTAATATCACGCTGAATCGGAAGCACTTTGCGGCGTGACAGCGATTAATTAACGAACACGTAGCTGTCGTTTCTCGCTCTCTCCTTCACTCTCAACAATTAAGTGAGCTTCAATATATTACGAAGACATTTACAGAGCTATATCAAATGCGACAGGATAGATTAGGATTAGGCTAGAAAATTGTATAGGTAATTGCTAAATTAAAGAACTCTTATAATAAAGTTTAATATCTTTACGCAGCAAGTTTATTTATTTAGCATAGTTATATTTATATTACAATTATCGTTTTCTCACAAATTGAAATTGATATGCTCAAATGTTAATAGTTATTAGCGTTTGATAAAGCTTTTCAAAATAATTGTGGCGAAAGGTTATCTTATTTTGATGAATATACATTATTGATTACGCGACGTCAAATTATTGCCTGCTTTAAATAGTGATACGGTTATCAATCATACCGGAAGAGTACAATAGCGAAAGAATAGCGCGGTAACTTCGATGCGTCAGTCGGCAGTTTTCATTTAATATAATACGCACCCATAAAATGCAATGTGCGGAATATCATTACGATTTGCAACATACACGCTTGCTCTGACAGCTCATTGAAGCACGACTTTTATTACGAATCTGGCATCGTTATTGCCGGAGTTGATTTAACGATAACTTCGTTTTATTGTAATTACTATTGAAATATCGACCGATAACATACTTGATCACACTACACGAGTTTGAAACATATACACATATGGTGTCGAATTATACAGAACTTCTGTTATATTGTTGGAAAAGGAAATTTTCATATTTGCAATCGTTTAATGAGAATATTGTAATCTCTCCGATCAGCGTTAATCTGATATTAATTCCAGAGAATCTCGGCACTCGCTTCCGCGTTGCGCTTCCGACTTCCTTCCTCATTTATGCGAACTGATTTTATCATCGCCACCTCCTTTCTTCTGAAAGAAGAAAAAGAAATGATCTTTGTTCTTCTCGCGTTATCGCACGGCAAAAATCATTCGCGGTGTTTTAGCAGTTAGAAGTTCCCGAAGCTTGTGAAGAAAGACCTCGTCGAGAGAGATCTCGCCTCCTATCCGACACTCTAACCGATTTTCCTCGTTTCCTTTCAACGATAAGTCGAGTAAAGTTTCACCGAAATAGCTCTCCTTTCTCAATATAGATTTTCTCGGTGTAAGTTACAACCTGCTTCGAGGGGAATGACAATTTCGTCCGATGCTGCAACCGTCCCCTGTTTTATTTCACCGTCTAGTCGTCGTCGTCGTCGTCGTCGTGCTCGTTGACGCTGGCGCGAGCCAACTTCGGAAAAGTCAAGATAGCGGGATTTGCACCTAAAGCTTACGCGTGTATTATCTTGGCGCGGCAGACTACGGCTGCATTTAATCGTCGCGCGGACGATTAAGTCGGGGGAGAAAATCATCGAGGGCATGCTCGGAATAAAATACCGCGATTATCAGCGAAGGGTTAAGAGGTGTTTTCAGGCAACGCATAATTTTGTTTTCCCGTTTTAAATGAAATTTATGTTTGCGTAACCAAATGCTAAAAAAATTAAAAACAAACTATTCATCGGTCTTTTACGTAACGAGATGGTACTACCATTATGCCATTGTATTATCTTCTCATAACGCGCGCGCGTTATATATTTTTCTTTCTATAATACGATGCCTATAAAAAAATACGAATATGCTCCACATATTCTATTACTATCTATGCGATATGTCTAACAAGCTTCGTTTAATCATGGCCTTGTTTGAATCTTGTTACACAAAAATTTCCAAGTTACTTCAGTGTTTTCTCATATAGAATTGCTTCAATGAACCGTAATAACTTACTCCTTTTTGTTCTACCAATTTTTGAATGTGTGTTTACTCTCGTTTGAAATATTTGAAACATTTCGAGGAAACGAAATTTCCTCATTATGACTAAAATTGTTTTGACATAATTTGTTTACAATACGAATTGTGCTCTAGTTCGTTTTATCATCTTTTCCCACTTTCTTTTTGAAGACTTCATACGCATCAGGTCTTAGTGTTGCGATACGAAGTATATTAATCATAACTTTTTCACGTTAAATGCTAGAGCCATCATTTGTGAAACCTTTTCCTTGATCCTTCGTGAACTTTTACGATATATTGTGTTAGCTAAATAACGTGAAGTTATTTTTATATCGTGAAATATAGCACGACGACACAGAGACATCGGACACCATCCTTAATCGTATGATTGCTGCACGACGTACATATTGTAGCTTCAGTGCAGCAACGGTACAACCTAGCGTGTTCAAGGAGTACTCGCGCGCGCACAATGAAGCTACCGATACAAAACAGTCTCTGCTCATGCATACTTTAGTAGCAGCTGCCCTACCAGCTCCAATTCCCAAGCGTGTCGATAGCACATCGGCTTAAGTACCGTTCACAATCGTAGCGCCACGATGCCTCAGGCGACCATAGAGACGTCGATCAAAGCTGACTGACGAAGTCAAGCCGCAATATATCGAGCCATCCTTACGTTCGAAAGCTGTGCATTAAGATTCTCGTGTACAGTTTCCGAAAAGTTTGTTTCTTTTACAATTATTTGCGAGAAACTTACCAACAAGATAAAAAATGAAACTTTTATTATTTACAATGTTTAGAGAAAGATAATTCATTACAAATATTATTGTACAAATACTTAGCAGCTATGTATCGGACGAAAAATAATTTGTCTTCGCCTAACTTAATTAATTCTCGATGTCCTACTTGATCTACTTGAAAGAAGAAGATTATGCGCGTACTATATTTTTACGCGAAAGAATTTTCCGAACGTCTAGAACGACAAATATTGTCTATCACGAACAACGACATTCCAAGATTCTTGTACAATAGTATCTTTATCACGTCATTGACTTTAATTATTCGTAATCACTATAATTACTTTTGAGGTTAAAGCGATTCACTTTGAAATTGTGTCGCATGCTTTATTACACCGAATCGTTAATTCGCGTCTTAAAACGCCATTTCAGAATTAGATTACTAGGCTGACAAGGCAAAAGCAGCGCATTAAATCGTTAGAGTATACCCCATGTTAGCGTGCGTCAATTACGTATCGGAAGTATGTGCGATGAAAATATAAGACTATAGAAATTATTTTCTTTTTTCCATATCCCTGGTATTCTTGGCGTGAATAATCGCCGTATCGATATACTCTAAAGCATGTTTTCATTTAAACGCGAACGTACAAAAATTACTTTCATTGCTGCAATATCATGCTGCAAATCTTAAGTAAAAAAATTCATACGAGATTTAGCTTAAAAGATAAACAATTTTCTTTTTGCAGAACGTAGTATATTAGCTCTGGGGAGAAAAACTTTTATTGGATATCTCAAAAGACGTAGTTGCTTCCAAGTATCGTTCTCACGTTCGAGCGTTACGTTTCACAAAGGTTCGTCACGAGATGCGTTGCGACTTGCGCATCGACTTGAACTTACCCTACCTTCGGCATCGATTGATATCCGTCGAACAGCATTCTCGATTGTTCCAACGTAGTTGCACCGAGCGCGCACCTCGCAGTAGCGGCAGAGCGGAGGCGCGGCCCTCGCAATGTCGCTCACCCTCTCTCACGAGGAGGAGGAAATACGAAGGGGGAAGATGAAAATAGGGATGGCACTTACACGACGTCGACAACCTCGTAAAGCCGTCGGTACACAAATTCTATGCAAACGAACGCGTTCTCGCGCGCGGGCGCCCGCGCGCGAGAACGCACCTTCTTGCTTATATTCGATCTCGGACGAGTATCGCGCGTCGAGCTATCGCGCGGATACGACCACGTATATGCATGCACCATCGGTGTATACGTTCGCGGTAATTGGCTATCGACTCTACCGGGTGCAACAACCGTACGGCGCGCAAACCAGACAGCTGGGAATGTGGGTTACGTATCGTAATCGCGCGCTATCCAATCCCATCCCGCTTCACCGCACTCCGAGTTCTGCGTTTCACCACCGCGTTCCTCGCTCGGTACCTCCGTTTTCGGCCCTTTTTTCGGTTAAGTGGTGCATGTTCCTTTCACCTAGTTTTCAGCTCCTCTTCTTTCTTCTCCGCCGAGGATCACGACTTTGATGTGGTTATGCAAATTATTCGACACGGATACTTGACTTCTTAGCTGTTATTGCTCGTCCATTTGCTTTCATTCATTGAGCTCCTTTTTTTTTAACACGAGAGAGAGAGAAAGAGAGCTGGTTTTAACACATATTCTCGTAGAATCTCCGCGCGCGCAATCTCTTTTCGCGACAGGGTTTCCTTTCCAGGGCGTCCTACTAAAGTTTTATGCTACGTTTGAACAAGATGTCACGCTTCTGCCGTCTTATTTTCCGCTAGCCTCTTCTTTCGTTTATCTCATTCCCGGGCTCAGAACTAGAGGAATAAGAGAGGAAATAGATTCACAGAAAGTCGAAGAAGAAGGAATGGCTGACTATTAGATGCATATACAACTATATCAAGAGGATAGGCAAAATTATATAAAAGAAGAGAGCTATAGAAACACCATAGATTCAACAACACTGTGCTATATAATCTCAAGGAGAGGTTGAAGGCACATACTTTCTCTCACCCGAGGGATATAACAAAAAAAAATATCTTATTCCGCAACGTCTTTCACATGTCACGTTCCCATTTGTAAAAATTCAAATTGATTGCAATAACGATTTGCGAATGATACACTATTCTTGATCAATTTAATGTCGATCAACGTATCAATTTTTATTGTAATTTATCTGCAGCTAACAAAAAAAGAAAAAATGTCGGAATTTTGAGTGGATTTGTCTTTGTCGTCTCGCGGTCTTTCATCAGTTACGATATTCAGTTTCTCTTCTTCACTTTTTACTTACCGACTAAATCATCTTTCAGCCCTGTCCCGATTCTACGTATTTTCTAGAGATTGTAAATAAAACCCGCCGCTTTACCGTGTCGGCCATACTGCACAGACGACGCCGTTGGTCTTATGGCAACGAGACACTAATTTCTCATGCACTCCAGTCCGCCGCGCTCTGCATAATACTCGCCGCTGCAGCGGGATCTCCCTGTCTCTCTTCCTTCGTCGCTTCCTCTCTCGCCTCCGTATTCTTCCGTCTCGCGAGTATCCTAGGTAATTTAGAGGTTCGTAGGCTTCTTCCTCGCCGCGTTGCCTTGTTAAACGCGAGCGCTCCAGTAAATTACGAGGGCGGACCAGCGTGTTCGGATTATGCTTTCTTAAACGCTCGCGCAGGAGAAGTTCGCGAGATATCTGTACGCTGGAGAAGGGTATCGCGAAATGGCGCAGCTATTAATTAGCTGAAATTGTAGCGTTCCCGAAAGGTTGAAAGCGGTTAATTAGTATGCTCGCTTGTTTATAACAGCCGGTTTGCGTCGCCGCCATCGAGAGACGCGAAGAACTTTATATTCCACTCTAACACAGTTGATTTTCTTACAATGCAGCCTGCGATCCCAACGGTCTCCCTGGAGATTTTGCTGCATATTCATTGCACGTACATCGCGGCGAACGTACGCGCTTTACGTAACGTTGTTTCGCGGAGCGACAGCCGCGGCAGGTAATAAATGTTACGTCGCCTTAGTTACTGGTATTTGCTTCCGAATCAAGGGAGTAACCGTAATGTCCCTCGTAATCAGTGATTTTGTACTATTTCGCAGTGCAGCTATAACCGTAAAAACCAACATCCGCAGCCATAACGCGATGACGACCAAACAGTTTTATAACAATTTTAGTACTGTATGGTTCATGCCTATATCTTATATCTAAGACTTAATAACGTACATGTAAATTATAAAATATTATATATTTACCGCGTGTTGTATATGAAACTAAATATAAAATGTTTGCAAGAATAAAAGGTTATACGTTTTTAAATTCAGTTTGCTCGACACGCAGCTAACTCTAGATGAGTTCATTTATTTTCACGATGCAAAGATTAAGGCGACGGTACACGCATCTGCAAACTCCATAAACGCATCATTCTCGTAATACGCTTCCAGCTTCTAGGTGTGCTTGCGTGCGCGGGCAATATGTACATGTGGGCATGTATATATAGGTATATATATGTATATATTGCATGTAACATCGCATTGGTGCACCTGCGCGTGCTGGCTGGACTTGCGGAATTAACTGCGATCCTTAATTATCTCATGGTCGGAAACCGGAAAGCGGTACGCGAATGACACTTTTAACTCTCCGTAATTTTCTCCCCCAACTCTCGACTATTATAATGGCTTTGCCGGATATGAAATAATCTCGCAAATAGATCCCTTCCCACATTCCGCGAGGATTCATTGAATCGTAATGAGAGTTTGTGAAAACCAAGCAAACTGTTCATCTACGCTATTGTAATACATCTCGATTTGTCCATTGCTTAGAAAATGTATAAATTTTCGATTACCTTATGTAGATAGTAATATATATATATATATAAAAGCAATATTATGAATTAATATTGTGATAAAATTAATATTGACAACCGAATTATTACAAACGTCTGCTATTTTCGTTCGCGATGAATAATAATTGATAATAACATTAACATTCAAATATCTGCACTTTTAACTTGCTATTTTAAGTTTAATATTCGCAAAATTAAAAGTAAAATGTCCTTTAAAATATTAATTAATAAAGTTAAATTTTTTAGACAATCTCTGTTAGTTTAATCTCGTCACTATCCAGATTTATCAATCGTGTAAGCAGCACGCGTCCTTTGGTGTCACGAGTCAGTTTCAAAATTATTAAAGTCGAATTGAGTTTGGACAGGAAGCCGAACTACGGTGCGAAACTATCGAGATCTCGTCCCATTCCAGCTTTCGACTTTCGAACGCGATCGAATCCCAAGTCCCATCGCGACTACCGCACGACTCGGGCGCGACTCGTGTATTCCGCGGCCGCTAAAATCCTCTCTCGACTCCATCCCCGACCTTTTCGTCTGCCATCTACCACTGCCGTCGTCGAAACTCCCTGACAAGGAACTGGCCTTTAATGTACGAGTCGTGTTCGAACCGAAACCTGTTTGGGGTAGTTACGAGACGTACGTGGAACTTCAGTGTCTGATACCTATCGTTTCTGTGTGGCATTCTGCACGTACTCGACCAGGGGGTACGGAGGCACACTGACCTCGGTGCGCCTTAGGGTTACACCGCGCCGTCGCTGTGAGGGATGTGTTCTAATTCAGGGTGCCGCGACCGATGCTAGCGAAGATAATTGCGTTTCGCTGCCTCGAAGGCGGAACGACCGCATTTGATAAAACTTTTTCGGCCTTCTCTGCTCCCTCGGCTATTTCCTCCCTTCTCGGTCGCACACCGCCGACATGTGGTTCTCGTTACTACGTTCCCCTTCCGATATATATATGTGTTTATGCGTCCTACCTCCCCGTCTGTTTCTACTGCAACACGTCGCAAACGGGAACGAAAATGGCACCGTGCAACTCCGGTGAAAACTCCGCGAGTGTGGTTTCCTGGTGCTACCGCTGCGCATTGCGATGCACCGTGCACAACTCGAGCCCTCTGGCTGATGCCGGCTAAATAATGCGCGCCTAGTCGCGTTAAGAGCTTCCGCGCCCAATTAACGCGTCAACTTTATTGCCGAGACTATTTTGCACCCTTATGCGACTCACGGTGGAAATTATTTTATTCCGCGGTTTGTTTTAATAGAACTTGGTAATGTTACACTTTAAACTAGCTTAACAGAAAATTAAAAACTGTTGAGTAATTTTCCTCGATATTTTTGCTACGAAAAACTTGACGGTGTAAGCTCTTAAAAAAATTTATTTTGTAAATATTTTTTTATCGTGACCAACAAGTATTTTGTACATTGTATACAGAAGAAATTGACAAGTTTAGTTAGTATTGTGGCTTTATTGTCTCTCTATCGTTTAATCTTTTGTGGTACTATTATATTTCCGGGGAAACTTCGGCTCTCGCACATTTGACCACAGATACTGAGTGCAGAGGCGAAGGAAGTCGCGGAGAAGGACTCGAGAGAAGCCAACTGCAGAGTATTATTAACGGACGAACTTTATCGGTTACTCTCGCACTTTCGGAGTAAACATCGACGCGATGATATTGCCCGATGATAAACAGCTGGCAGTTGGAGCTCTCAGAGCGAACTAGATATTGCTGATGTTCTGTGACTTCCAAGCTCTCGAGACTCGTATCTTTTTATTCCGGAAACAAACCATTGTAGCAAAGAAGTTGATACACGTCGAGTACATGTCAAGAGACGTAACTTCTGTCAGTGAATAAAATATATATTGATTAATGTGATATTAAAAGAAGCCACGGAAAACGAAGCTTTTTTTTCTTCACTTAGCGATCTGAAAACATGATAAACGCGTCAGTTTAACGCGCTTCGACCGAACTTGTAATCACGGATGCGCTCGACAGGGTCATATGTCAATGTCTCCTCACCCATAGTTAATGATTATTCACAAAGAAGGGATCTATCATCTGATGATTTTCCACCTTCAGCGGGAAGAACAAAAGTAAAGCGATTATTCGCGTGAATAATCTCGATAAGATACGACATAATTGTTTTTATATTTCTAAATAATTGCTGTCGACAAACAGCGTGAGTCTCTCTCTTCAGGATTTGTGATTTTTTTTTAAAACGATTAATTCCTATTTTTATGTTCAAAACAAAATACGACACAATGAATTACATGGTAATTAAACAATGCCCGCATTAATTGAGTTTTCCGCATCAGCAATCGTTGGTGACAATCGACGCAAAAATTCCCAATTAGCAAATTATAGATGAACATATCGTAAAATCTTAAAATCGTTCAAAGCATTCAAGAGAGATTACTGATTACTGTTAGATAAATTACTCTCGCATTTAGTGATTATTTCATCATTACTGTATACTTATTTTGTGCTTATTTAAGGTATAACGTCGTGTTTATGACCAAACCTTACGTATCATGAAGAGATTATTGGTACGCGAGTACGCATACCTTATTCTTTCTCCGACTCCAAGTTTTACTTCTGTGATTTTCTGTTCTTTTCTACCCTCATCTCTTTCTCTCTCTTCGCTTTTTCTTTTTCCTGTCTCCCTGTCCGTCTTTTCTGCCTTTTGCTACTTGCCTACACGAAACGCCTTTTGCGTCGTCTCGAGTAATGAAAGCTCAGACTATTCGCCCAAAATGAGAAGCGAGGATATTCCTTATTTACCCGCTGGAATTAAAACACAGTACGCACGTACAGTATGGAGTAGAGTGTAGTAATGTACAGTACTTATCAGTTGAAGTATATCGTCCTGTTACTTTTTTTAGCATATTTTTATTTTAAGATAACGTCTTGAATATTTCACGTTTATTTAAACATATAGTTCGTAAAGATATCAATGCATTTCTGCAATGCAATTGATGAGAAGTCATCAATTATTTTCAATTAATATAATTAGAAATCTTGAATTTTACAATTGAATTTGAATGTATAATACTTGAACGTATAAATATATCAAATTTGCTACAGTTTACAAAATAAGAAGTCCATATATTACATTCGCTCGCTTTCATTGCGCGTTTATTTATAGTATTTATTTAAATAATATAATTATCTAAAAGACATTTCACAGAGACGTACTAATTATTTAAATACGCTAGATACCTTTTAGAAGATTGGAATGTTGCATTATTTAGGTATATATCGATTCTATAAGGTATTCTTCAAGAGCCTCCGAGGGTTTTGCAGAAAACGTAAAACGTTGTACCAAGACAGTCAATGTTCTTTAAACAAGTCGGAACATATCCAAATGTGACGTTATTTGACGTCCCGTATACTGAGGGTTATTGGACAAGGGCACATACGGGTTCTGTCGGGTTGACGCTATTTATCTGATGCTGAGACACAGAGACACACATACACCGCACATACTTGCGCGTAAAGAGAAAGAGAGAGAAAGATAGGGATAGGGACAGAGAGGAAAACTCGGTATGTCGAACCGCCGCAGTTGAATTAAACTACGGGGCATTCCGGGGCTGAAAATGTCTCAGGGTCGGCAATGCTTTCCGCAACAACAACCAATGCGGCCATCGTCCCACATGCAGCTTCGTCGTCGTACCTTCGTAAATACACGTATATGAGCAAGAGAGCCCTACAAAAGCGTCGTATCCGGCATGCGCGTATTCTGGCGGATCTCTCGAAAATGGGTCGGTTGGTCCCCAGCGTGCGCGCGTACGCTCGTCTCGTCGCCAGCGCGCACGTTCGCTTCGATGAACGCCGACGACAAACATTGCGGACAGAAATTCTACGTATTCCCGGCTATCACGAATACGCGCCAACGACGACGGTTCTGGCTTTCGCGGTATCGAAATTGTATCCAGAGAAAGTTTCACGGCGTTCCGCTGAAATTCCGCACCCGGTAAGCGCAGTTTACATGCTATTTTTCGCATGCATATGTGTTGCGGAAAATGCTACTGCCAGACGCTAGCTGTATGTACGGGTTTTTTTTTTCCAATCAAAACTTCATCATTTCGTTTGTAACAAAATGGATACGATCTTTAGTCGCGCGTACATTTTGTTTTATATTTTCTCACGGGTGATTTTTCAGCTTAAATTATTAGTCTCTTTTTTTTAAATTGACTGCGAGAATATTGTTCGTACTTCTATAATAATACGTGAACCGGAAATGAAACTGATGGAACTCGGGGCTAAACTAGGCTGAGTTGATTTAAAAAAATTGCCGGAGTGCACATCGATCGATCGTATTATCCGATCATATCACATTCGTCAGCGGAACTCTGTAGGGTAGAAAACAGCGCAGGCTCTCGTCCACAACAACGCGATGTAACAGATATGCTACGCTCGAATCCATTTCAGCTAAAACTCTTTCCTTCTGTCGTTTCCATTCTGTCTATTCAGCGCCACGAATGATTTGCGAATCACCGTAATTTTCTTTGAGTTTTCCTTCCCCTCCTCGTGTAACCGCCTATACTTTCGTCAAAGGGAAGATTGAGTGGGCTTTTAAGAAGTTTGACTAACGAGAATTCTCGAAAGTAAGCAAGCTTTTCTTGATGCACCACCGGAAATTTTACATCGAGATTGATCCCGTCAAAGAAATCATCGTTTCGTTCAATTCAATCCGAAGAAATTCGACGGGCGAGCGTTAAACAGGGACACAATTTTATCGGGAGTTAGAGTAAATTATTTGAACAAAAATCTGCGACTTTTTATATTCAATTTTATGCAAATAACTATTGTATTTTCAGAAAACTGTACGTTTTTTCTTTCTAATCGACATATTTTCGTTTATTCGATCTTTTTTTACAATTCTTTAAGGCGATAATTTGACTTTAGTTTGAATGATATTCAGATGAGAAATTAACAACATATAATAAATTAATAACAGTCTTAAATATATACTTAAATAAATCGCGTCCATTGTTCTGAATTTTATTTTAGCTTTGGTAGCTTGAATTTCAAAGTATAATTTTCACATTATTGTATGTAACTCTGTATTTCAATGCGGAGATATGCTTTCGCCAGAGAAATTTTACGGCAACAATTATATATGTCTATTCAAGTGGACGTGATACGATATCGGTCTGCATTTAGTATGACGCTTCGGCATTAGTCGCTATAAACCTATGCGATATACTGATATACGATACACTGTCAATGATTCAATGTGTGCGATATCGCACGTGCCGTAATTTTAAACGTTTATCGACGCGTTACGATGGATAACCAATATTGTTCATCGACGTACCATATTCGAAAAATTCCATAAAATTAATAAAGCATGTGTGGAAACACGATTAAAATATATGTGAAATAATTGTGAGAATAACTTGCTCAAATAACTTTGCATTGTTTATTTAGATTGATTTTTCGGCAGCCGCTTCCTAAAACGTGGGGTTGTGCCTATTGCAGAAAGAAAAAGGTAACATTTGTTCGACTTTCTTTTGCAAATTATGGAAAAAGTAATACACCGAATGGACTATTGGGAATATCGGACGGTGGTTAGTTCGTGGAATTTCTGTGGATTAAACCGATCCCGATAAAGAAGAAAGGAGTACCGCGACGGCATTATATCGGGAATATTTCGCCGTGACTCCATCCAACCGTATCGGTTTCCCCTCTCCTATTGTTATACCCCTGCGAGTTTCCCGATACTTGGCGTTATATTAAATTATTATACTTTATACGGCCCGCCGGCGGTGGTAGCGCACTGCGATGACCCTGTTGTAATACTCTCTGCCGGGCGCGCAGCAGAGTATTACGCACGGTCCCGCGGAAAGCTGCTTTCGGAAATTGGGTGATAAATTGGGAAATCGATATATGCGCCCGCGAGTTGTTAAGCGTGATGCTTTACGCGCTGCGTCACCGCGTCGCGCCGCTGCTATTAACAAGACTAATTATACAAACGGACCCGGTTATTAATTACCCGAGAATCGCGAGAATCTCGCAGCGCGGCGGGGCGTTTATGAATTCGGGCGTTTCCGAACAGACGCGAACTTCGTGACTTTTGCGGACATATTAACGGTCTTGCAATCTCTCTTTTTTTTTCTTTAAGCCGCATAATGCCGGTCGTTGCAGGTGAAGAAAAAAAAATGTTCGAAAAGTGATTACGACGTCATAATCATCGGTGCCGAGTGGTGGAGCGTGGACTGGCTTAATTGTTGACCGAGCTGGTACGTTAATTCGGGCCGATTATCGCCCCCGTGACTGGACAATAATTAAACAGGCTGTAGTCTGTCTGTGAAGTGCTGCGGTTTCGCTCGCATGCTAACCTAAATTCATGGGATATATTTACGCCCGCATACTCACGTGCACGTTCATGGTGGACTGCCTTCACCCATTCCCTCCCCTTCGCCCTGAGAGATTTGCTTGGACTTCAACGCTATCGTCGACCGCCGCCATCGGTTTCGCCGTTTCAAGGTTTAATCCGTTTCGTTTCCGAACTATGGAATATGGTAAAAAGCGCGGAAATATTTTCAAGCAAATTCACACTTTTCGCGATAATAATTCATCGACCGATATTGACTGGGATATGGAGTTTTCGCAATACTCGTTACGCAATACTCGCTACAGAATATAAAAAATATCTTTTTACCTAGATTAATCTCGTGAAACGTTTTACGATTTCAGGAGATTTTTGTTCGCCTTGGTCGTGTTAATAAAAATCATATCGTAGTTTCTCCAAGCAGTATTTTCTCCAAGCAAAATCGTATCTTCTCTTCTTTTTCAAATCTCAAATTTCTATTTAATATTAATCTTTAAGTACACGCGTTACTTTTAGTAATATATAGTCACAGGTGGGGTCTGCAGGGGTTCCCGCAAGTTTTTTGTTTTCTCTAAAAAGTAATGTAAGATATGTTAGATATGTAAGTTTTAGAGTACATAATAAATAAAACACATAACTGACCTAGTGACATCTCGCATAACTGAGAAAATACGTAACAAAAATAGCGCTTGGGGTCCAGCCAGACCCCGCCTGTGCAGTAAAGGATTAAAAAAAAAATCTTATAAATTGTTCTGTGAAACCATCACGTTTGAATCAAACATTCATATATTTCATATATCTTTCCCTATTTCCCTTAACATGCAATACATTTTAATATACTTAATGTATTGTAGCTAAAGATATGCCGCATAATTGAGAGAGACATTTGTTTTCTTTTTAAAGACATCACTCGCAGGAAATTCGATTTGTTGCAATTAGCGACTCGCGACAAAGACGGAATACCGTGCAGAAAATAACGATCGCCATTAAGAGACGAAGCGATAGACCGGTGGAGAACTTAGTGCGAGATTCCGCTCTATCGACGGATCCATTAGCATCCATTATACAGCGCGATGCATTTACCTTGCTGTATGCTCGTAGAAATATCTGCATTCGTAAGATCGGCTGCCACGATTGTAAATAATGGAGTTTTATTGGGATCGGGATGAGAGGACATTCGTCGATTCGATGATAATGGAGCTGGGCGAGCAGTATATTGACGACGTGGCACGCCACATCAATTGCCGGGGAATGAATTAGTGTCGAAAGGCCCAGCACAACGATGATACGACGATTCGTATCAATGGTCGTTCTCGTCGACGCCGGTAATAATCTCTAATTTAAAAGATCGAATTACAACGATCCGATTCAACACCCAGCCTGCTCTTTCAGCTGACGCTCTTTTTAGCTGGAATTATATATCGAGATGAAATGTATCATGCAGCTGCGATGGCTGCTAATTATCGAGATATACATGTAAATAAGCTAATAACATTTTTACTACACGATCGCGTTATTATGGCATTTATCATTCCATCAGAGTTTTCATTACAGCGTTTTGTTTGATAGTCAACATGCATATGCGTACTCTGCAATATGCATCATAAATATTTATAATAGTAATTACAAATTATATTATATATTATAATATGTGTATATACATATGTATATGTATATAAGAATAATAAGAGAGAGGATTTGAAATATTCTTGATACAGTTCCCTCGTGACTAAAAATACTTTTTTTTAGGGAAGAGGAAAGCGTTATGCATGACCAACAGGGCGCAGCTATAAATCACGGTATTTACCGAAAAGTAGGTTATCTTTTACAGGCCAATAAGCATTTTCTCACGATGTATGTCTTTTTCGCGATGTAGACTTTATAATGGGCAACTTTATAAACGTGCAGCGCGAGTCGGACGACGTTTTTATTATTCTGCGGCTTCTTCTTTGCGTGCACTTCGCTCCGTTACATCAGTATACCACGTTCATGCCAGACGTGTCTGACTATAACTGGTTCTCGCTACTTTCCGTTTTCGCGAGGCGAGTGCTTTAAGTAAATTGAATGACACGGACGGTACACAGAGCAGGATTATGGTACGTGCATTTGTATACGATCGTAAACGTAAATACATATGGTATAAACGATAATTTATAGCGTACGAAATTAATGAAGTACTTTTAGCTTAATTTATCTTCGTCAATATAATTAATCGCAATTTAGAGATTTGAGAATGGCATAAAGCATAATGATATAAATTTTACAAATTCCGATAATAGCCCATAAAAACGAACTTTCATTACATGTAATAAATAACGTGATTAAAGCTTTTTGTTAAATGTTATATTTAATAAGAACCTTGATGAAATAAAATGTCAGTGTGAAATAAATTAACGGGGTGTAATTTATAATAATTATAAATGTATGACATTGCGTATAAATGTATAAATTGGATCTGCAATATTAAGATTCCAGAATGAGTCGCGATATTATAAATTTCTAATAGATTATTGCGTAGAAAACACGTACTCTTATATTTAAACATATTTATTATGTACGTGTATTTTACCGCCGCGATCAAATTTGCCTTGTAAAATTTTTGTTTACCTCTTCTCGTGAATACTTCATCTTGTTTTGTTCGTTCTTCTGTAACACCGGTCCGTTATTTTCCCTTCGCTTTTTCTTGTGCATGGATGTCGGCGGCAGGTACACAATTCCCGCAATTTTTGCTCATTTCAATACCTGCTACCGTACCCTATACTACGATCTCTCTTTCCCTTTCTCCTTCAGAGCCTTTATCGCATTTACAACTTAGAATTTAATTCTCAGCTGAACTACGAAACAACGAGTTCAAATCCATTCAAACAATAACCCCACTTAATGAGAGAAATCTTAACAGGTTCAGTAGAATTTATTCAATTTCGTCGCTTCCAGATCCGTAAATGTGCCCACGAAAATCCTGTATATCAATCTACTCTTAATCAAATAAATACCTATCGATTAAAATAAATACTGCTTAAAAAGTAACGACGTTTATCGTCGTAAAAAGACGTCGTTCGCGAACATATTGCTTTTCTCATTGCATTATTTACGCGCATCGATACGCTGATACACCCTGACGACCAATCGGAGGCGGTAAATACTTCGTCACCGAGGCCGACAAGTACCATCCGCGAGTACGCTTTAGGGACCTATTACTTTTTACACTTCTTCGAGCCGAGCTGCTCAACGACGAGGTAAAAGACTAGCCTGCCATTTCGCACGGCCGTGCAGAAACCACCACACGACCATCCTGATCTAAGATAAGGGTCGTTCTGGGAGTGACGCCCTTTAATATTTGTCACGGCCATCTTTTCCGATTAGCCACGCTCGCACCTCCGTTACCGGCGATAAGAAAATTTACACGAGTTCCTACCTTATTCGGTACACTTAAGCGTCGCGGCTTAATTTCACTCCAAGTGGCAGTAAGGGCACTTTAACGTACACCTTTTTCACCGGCTTGTTCGTGCATATCTTGAATTTTTTATTCAGTATATTTTTCATTTATTTTGAGCTATCTTTATGGGCGGAGGGTGTTAGATCCGCCTATGCTTTTAACATTAATAATTCAAATTTACCATAAACAGTAATGGTTATATTTCGAGGCTAGTATGTCAACGGAAATTTAAATCGCGTCCATGGAATGATAACAGCTAAAAGCCGACTCGCACGAATTACGATCTTATCTTTTACGACTGGTAGAAGAATCGATCGATCAGTTGTACACTCGAAATAGGTTGACTGATCGAGATCCGTAGCATAAGAAAATAAGAAATCCTTCGGCACAACTTGGAAAATAGTTTTCAATCTCATATCTTTGTTACTGGAATTAACCAATCCTTTTTCTAATTAAATTGTAATTAAATCTAATAACAAATGTAATTTGATAAAGATGAGAGAACGGCAACTGCTGATGATTCATGCTGTCCTATTTCTCATTCGATTCAAGTCGCGTTCTTAACACAGTCTAAATCATTATTAATTTAGAATAATTCATTTTGGGGAGGATTCATAAAATATTCAAGACGCGGACGAAGACCACTTAATCATTGAATTTGAGCGCAAAAGCCAGGTCGATATCTCGCGTAAGCACTCGAGGTGCAAACCGGATTCGCGTGATCCATCCTTGGTTCATTACGGCGTCGTAGTTGCCGTTAATCTGGCGTTACATCGTCCTCTCTAAACCAGTTCGCCGGATCCCAAGGCCGAAACTTGGTTGCATACGTACAATAGCTCGATCCGGCGGCCACCTATATTGCCTATACACGACATAATACTGTGCTAGCGAGGCGAAGGGAGTTACTTTAACCTCTGTGGTTAAGCCAAAGCGCCTTGGCGAGCCAAAAGAGGAGAACAGAGAGGGGAAATAGCGACGGTAGAGCGCGGCGGTCTAATGTTACCGCATCCAGGAACGCCGCGATTTCTCACCCTTATCTTATCTTACCGAGCCCCTCCCTCCCTCGCGCATTCTCCGCACCACCGCCGACACCGACGACCCTTCGCTTTCTCCGTCGTCCAACGCGTTTCAGCTGAGAGTCCCCAAACCTCCTTCCAACCCCGAAGATAGATCCCTTACCCGTTACCCCCTATCTCCCGCCTCACTCTTTACCTCCCAAAAGGGATAGAAAGGGCAGAGAACTTAAATTCGCTTCTCGGGCTTTTAATTCCACGGATTGACGCGGAATTTCGAGCACAGCCGTTCGCACTCATACCATCGTCCTCCTTCCATTCACGACCGCCACCTTCGCTCGTCTGCTCGCCCTTTCGAGTCTTCGTTCGTCCGTCCCGCGCAGCCCGCCGCGATTCTCACGAGAGAGGCGGCGAGTCGGGGGCGAACTGGAAAATCTGCGGTATCGATCGGCACCGTACCGCGACTCGGTCGGAATTACGACCATCGATCGAGCGAGCGAGCGGGAACGAGAGGAACGGCCACCACCGCGGCGACTAGCAAACTCTGCGCCCCTGCCTCCCTCCACGGAACTGCCATATCCCCCTTTTCGCTTTTCCGCCGTCTCGCTCAACCATCTCCGCAGGACGAACGACCGCCTCATTTCCGGTTTCTGAGGAACGATCCCTCCTCTAGTCGGCAGCGCGCGCGAGAAGCGAACGCTCCCGCTACTGCCGGCGAGTATCCATCGTTAATCCGGAAAGACTACGGGAAGTGGGTTTCCATGAATCTTTCAGATTTTCCGCGACCCCGGGATACTTCCTGAACGACGCTGGGGATAAGTAAATCTTGGTGGAAATTCGATTAAATATTTACGACAAGAAATATATCACGATTATACGGCTAATGCACATCGTGCATTTTTAATATCCAGGCGAATGCAGAAGGTATGATAAACGATATGATTTTGGTGATTTAATCTTAATTTTGATGACTTAACTTGTTGTTAGACAAATAGAGATAGAAATATATCCAAAAAAATTTTCTGTGCAAAATCAATAAGTGGACGTAATAGATATTTATTTTTTTAATTTATGATTTTAATTTATAAGTATTTTGATTAATTATAGCAATTGCGATATTGCAATAAATGAAGAATAAGTAATATTTTTAATATCATTGATAATCATTTCCTAACAATTTTATAATATTTAAGTATTAAATAGTTATTAACTAATAATTTAATTTTGATATTTCCAGATTCGATGGTATTTATATATCATCGAATCTGGAAATACGAATTCATTAATTACTGGCGTGATATTAGTGATTTTATAACGTTATTGAAGTCATGGTTAGTGCAAAATATTTTACCTTCACTGCATCCACTCTACATTTGCGGGAACGCAATCTCGAAATAGCTTTAGATGGCAATACTTGAGTTTGGATGAAAACGTGTTGTTGCACTGTCGTAATCTGGAACGATTAATAAAACTTCCGCGAGTATAGTGCGCGTAATGCGCAACAGCGCAACCCGAAATTGCACTTATAACACCGGAATAAGCTATCAAAAACGAATGGCGTGTTCAACGTGGGTTTTGAGATTAACGGCAACTTCGTTGCGTCGCGCGTCGCCCACTAAAATCGACGGAAAGAGAACTTGCTTTCCAGGGTGCCGCGTCAAAATTAGTTACGCGTTCCTAATTGATTTTAAAATTTCCGACAGTCAGGAGCTCGGACTCACGCGTATTCAATGCGGATGCTTGAATATATATGAGCGCGATACGTGCGAAATGGGACGGTTTTCAGTTCGCCGAAAAAGACAGATTTCCGCCGAATATTTCTGGCCCTCGGATACGATTCAGAACGACACGTTCGCTTGCATTATTGCTCTCGAAATAATTCTGCTGTACTTCCCGCGTGTCACCGGAACGCGAAACCTGACCGATGAAAAAAAAAAAAAAAAAACAGCGTCGTCGAACGCAATCGCACCTTGCCGTCAACCCACTTTCACGGCCATTAAGCGCATTCGCGCAAACGTACGACGTATTCGTCCAGATACGGAGAAAAGATTGAAAAAACTTCGCTTTACGAGGGTGCGTACGTGGTAACTAGAGACGAGCATCGTGACCGGCCGGTAGGTAGGAGGGAACGAAGGGGGAACGATTTGGTGGCGTGCCGGGCAAATTGGCCCTGGAGCTTTTTGATTCGATCAATTTACCGAGCACGCCGCGTATTTCGCCCTCTCGTTCTCCCTTTCTCGCTCGCACACTCACCCGCCGCTTCTCTTTCCCGTCCTTTCATTCGTCGGATGCAATGCTGCTCGAAATGAAATGCCGAGGATTTATCAATCTCTACCTTCCACCAATAGCATTTTCCACGGGTGTTGATTCCCAATTATATAATCCTAGAACTACGATCGACGAGCCGCTATGTGTATTTTCGTATATTCGAGCTTCAATTTTAATTCTCCGACAGTATTCTTCTTTATTTTTCTAATTCAGATTATTAATATTCTGTAATACCTATAGAGATATATACGGAGGGAATTTTCTCTTAAAATTTACCTTGAAATCATGGTAGTTGTGAGACAACATGTATTACCAAGAATTCTATGCGAGTTATTCTGATTAATATCCACCATAATAAAAAATATTAATATCTATTACATTAAAATATAAAATATGTTTGATTAATTTTACTAAAATATATGTATCTAGGAAATTTCAATAATTTTTCAAAATTTACCAATCTGTTTATGTATATTTATATACGGTTACATACTGGCGTCATTTTTAACTTCAAATCATTAAGGATTAAATTTATTTAATATTATTGTTATTATTGTTTTACTTATTATTATTAATGATTGAAATATTTGCAATTGTAGCAAATATAAACAAGATAAATTTATGTGTTTGAATTTTTGAGAATTTGAATATCTTGATTAAAATTTTGACGTTTTGATACGGCAAGTTTTCTACGTATTTTATTTTTTAAAAAATTTGAATATATCTAAATTTATTTGATATAGTTATATATTAATGTAACTTATTATATTATACTATTGACGATTATGGAATAATTATATTAATAGTATAAACGAGAAATTATTATCCTGCAATATTAATGAGTAAATACTCTAACTGTACCAACTAATCTTTATTAAAACTGTAATAGCAGATTTAATTAAATTTTGATAATCACTTACATTACGTAATCACATGTGCAATATTGGAACAATGATTCAAGTACGTCGCCTATTGATTTCTTGCTTTAAAATCGATCTTATCGCGCTACATACAACGGGTTTTTGCATTAAGGCACACTAGAATCTTTTTTATTATCACACTATTGACTTGTAAAGAAGGTAGAAAATTTCTTAGGCCTACGATCAAACACGACCGTGCTCGCGCCAAATGTACATCGTCTAAGGAAATAGCGTTTCTCTTTATCGACGCGCGGCATCAAAAGCGTGATGTGAACGTGCAAGACCCCCTTTACTTTTCGCTGACAAATTCCGCGCGAGTCTCTCGGCGGCTATGAAATCGGGCGAGAAAAAGGCGCGCGCGGCAGGTAGGTACGTACCGGCGAAGTGGGTTTTGTAGACACACACAATTTGTCAAACTGCCGCGCGGCACAATGAACCGTGTATTTTCCCAGCAGATTTTCCGCTGCGACGGAATTCAGGCCAACGTTGTCGCGTTTCTAATCCCCGTCGTGCGGCACGTCCTTCTCTTCGTCATATATAGCCAACGTCTTCGTGTTTCGCCTCCTTCGATTTTGTTTTCGCGTTTCTCGTGCTTGTACCTTCTGTATTTCGTCGCGGCAGCGCCTTCGCGCCTACGTTGTTTGCGTAGTTCGTTCGCGAGCGAAGCACCATTTGAAAATCAACATTCGGAGGATGTGCGCTCGTTTCGCGTCCATACACACGTAGATACACGGGATGCCAGGAAATTGCTACGCGCCTCTTTTAAATTTATATACGCATTGAAGAAAACGGTTTTCTAGTGTCGTCAAAAGTATCGTCAAAAGTATTGTCATCGATCGAAACCTGTTTCAACCATCTTCAGCTAATCGTTTAACGCATATCAAGAAATTAGAAGGGTGTACAACAGCATTCCGATTCAGCTCTGTGTCAGCTATGTGGTTACGTCGATATACGTCAATCGGAGTACACGCGCGCAATCACGTGAAATGGGACTTTGACTATATGTAGGTCCGATTCCCCCGGTACCCGTTTCTACCTATTTACGCAGCCTCGCTTCATTTAGTTCCTTCGCGGTTCGTCTGTCTGCCCATCCGTCCGCCCGTTCGTCGATCGATCGATTTCCGCGTTTCCTCCGCACATGTATGTGTATATGTGCACGCGGTTAAGATCCAATATCGATGGGATTACGTAGAAACGCAGCGCTTTGGCGACATCGACGTTCGTGATCCGTGAAAATTCGGCTTAGAGCGTACAGGCACGTAACTTCATAGAATGTCGAGGGCGGTACCACTTTTTATCTCTAATCTAACTCGACTTAAACGGCGTACGCGGTGGTCCGAAATTCGCTTTTCGCAACCGTCCCGTTAATTGCCACGATACCGTACACGTGCCAATACCGGCTTATCTTTGTATTGCGGGACAAACACTTCTCTCGCAACGGCGCCACTAATTTTAATAAAAGAGTCGCCATTCTTTCGGATACTTGCGCTCACAGCTTCAGCGATAATCTCTTTCATTGTCGCCATAATGTGATACCCTTATTTTTTGTTGCAACGCTATTCCCGCCATTATTTTTGCGTCGCGTATTCGCAACGCAATTCTGGACGAGAAGAAAATTGTATTCGAAACGTCAAGAGTTCGAGGTGTTGCCGCTTACAATGCTCGCAAAAGTGATCGTTTATTCTTTCCGAATTCGATTAAAAGTTTCCTTCAACATCACCGCGAGTCCCAGGAAACCTTGCGATCCATACAGATCCTTTGATTTCTTCAACAAACGTTGCAGTCAGGCGCCTGTACCTTTCTACGTAATTAACGTTCGCGAAATAAAATCGGAACGCGCCTTTCATTCTTCTCGAATCATTTCTCAAGCTTTATGCTGGGGTTATGCTTTCGATTGCAACAAATTACCATCGCTCTTTTCGCCTTACCGCTAAATATTCTTCTGCATCTACAAAAAGAAAAACTAAACGAATTTAATGGAAGTTTTTCATCAACGTAATATTTTATCAAATTTGAAACGAGAAGGACATAATTATTTACGATATTCGCGTTTCGTTAATTAATGATACAAATGTGTTTAATTTTATTCAAAAGATTTTTCATGCTGGGACTGAATGTTTATTACTGACAATGAGCTATTGTTGCAAACTTTTACATCAATTAATTATTTCGGGAAATTTTGGCATTTTATCGAATATTTTTTATAATATACAGGCCGTGTATTCTGGAAGACATAAAAATCGACAAAGAGATACCTGATATAATTAATTAGGATATAACATTGTTTGGGGATACGTATGTCGATGTCGATCGTGGATGATAGTGATATGGAGAGGAGTGTATGGTTGGAACGATGTTATGTGGAGGAAGCGTCCCCAAAAATACCATGCGACTCTCTGCGAGTCGCGATGGTGCCACTCCACAATATACCCGCCTAACTCTTGTCCGATGAGATCGTCGGTGAGAGTATCGATCAGGGCAATTAATATTGTAGTCGAATTTGTTTATATATTTAAGTCGGCGCGGTCAAGCGCTCGCGAGAAAACGTGGTTAATTAATGTGTTGCCAACTTGATAGAGGGGCGCGCGCGGGCACCACAATTGTAATATATGGAAAAGCAAAAAGTGAGTAATATAAATTTCTGACAATTCCTTTGCGCGACATTTTACGCAAAAATTGCAATAGAACGATTTAATTCATTATGATCTCACTTCTCTCTTTCGATAAAAAAAAAATAGCTTTTTTTTTTTAAATTTAAATAGAATCCGACGATTATTGATCAAGCGAAAGGTCAACCTTTCGCTTGGCCAATAATTGTAGTAATAAGGAGTCGTTGCAGAGAATATGCTGGTCCTAATGAAAGGAGAAAATCATTTCGCGCGCCTTCTCCCCTTTGCGATCGATCCTCGTCGGCACAAGACGATCGCTATCTCCCCCTTCTTTTACGGTGCATGGCGACACGTTCAGGAAACATTGGGAGTGAGACGGAAAAGGGAAAGATATTTTTTCGCGCCATCCGCCTCGGCAAAACACTGGCCAATTTCACGGAATAGCTCGTACGTGATCCGCAGATAAAGAACTTTGACGTCTTCCGCTGGAAAGTTTTTTTTTATGTCTATGGAGAGGGCTTTCGATACCACTACACCAAGTTCAAATACTCGAGGCCTGGATATGTGCGAGGCCTTCTCGCGTGTTTGTCTAACGCTCTTCTCGCCCTCTCGATTCAGCTATAGGATAGATGTTAACGCGTGCGAACTTCTCATTAATGTTTAACTTATCCAAGTTTACCACGTCGCCTACTTCAAATGTTCTCACGTACGTGTACAATATTATCACGGATATCGCTTCTCGTCGATATGATTGGCTCATTCAAGTATGAAATGTGATCATCATAGATATCTACTAATTATTCTATCGATAATGCTTATAACCATTATACTTTAAGGATTGCTAAACTTTTATGTGATCAATTCGTATATGTTAATGTGCTGCCGGTACATCAGTCACATGAATATGCAGACAATGTAAATAACTATTATCTCTCAGTGAATTGTTCTTTTTACGACAACTTTTTAAATCAGGATAAAATTTTGCTCAAGGCGAAATTTAGCGTATCGCGTTTTTGAAATATACGATGGAAAGTATTCTTCTCATGGGATCGTAATTTGGGAATGGAGTCTTTGCATGATAGAGCGCCGCGCAAACGGTTGAATTCATTTTAGAGCTTCGACGAACTCAGGCATCCCGCTTTTCCGCAAGGTAACCGATTGCGGAGCTATAAGTGGAAAGGAGGACGGCGAAGGATGGAAGAAGAGTCGGGTACCTTAACCTTCGATTTCTGACCCGTAGAAGAGGAGCTTGCCGCGTTTGTCGGCACCACTTGAGCAGCTCGTCGAGGAGAACTCGGTGGCGTTTCAAGATCGAGAGAGTCTCAAACGCGGTTTCGGCTCCCAACCTCTCTATCTTCCCTCTGCGTTTCTCTCCATCAATTTATTCCAGCCATCTCTCTTCTTCTCACTTTGTCCTTCCTTCCCCTTCTTCATTTCTCTCTCACTCTCTCTCTCTCTCTCTCGTTCTCTTTTTTCTCTCTTCTTGATGTTCTCTGATAAAAGCGCGCGTGGCGTACGAAGGCGCTCGTCGAGTAAAGGAACGCCCTGGGCAAGGAAAAGGAAGACGTCGTTCAACCCACGGTCTTCCACGACGGCGTCTATCCTTTGTGTGTACCGCGCCGGTGGCCTGTCGGTGTTTGCGCGCTCGTGTAGGTATATCCTGTCTCCTGCAGGTAACCTCGCGCCCTCCGACGCGCGACTCGAACTTCACGATCGATCGATTTTCCCCGTGGCCTCGAGAACGAGATACCATAGAATTCGAAGCGACTGCAGAGCGCTCGGTCTGACAGCATTTCTCCTTTTCTGTTTTCTGGCCGTCCTACCTCTCTCTCTCTCTCTCTCTCTCCTTTCGCGTTCTCCTACTCGAGAACGCTTAAGGGAAAGGCTCGCCTTCCGAATAGGAGTTCGAAGTAAAGTTTTACGGTCCAAGTTAGGACCTCGCGCCGGCAGGAAGGAAAGGGGTTGGCAACGAGAGGTGTTCGAAACGAAGGGGTCAAAGAAACGGAGAAACCGAGCGGCAGGAGGTAAATTTCGCGACGGGTCGGCGAGCGTGCGCGGGCTGCAACTTCGCTCGTAAATTCGATATTCAAAACAGGAAGTGAACAATGCCCCTTATACACTTCGCCACCCCATGCGGCGGGTCCACTTCGCCGGCCGGCGAGTATCAGAGACGTGCTCCCGGAGAAAATTGGACGATTAATGACTTCACCGCTAGTATAATGGTGCATTTACAATCAGCCTAATTATCCGTTTTGCGTCATTGCACAGCTTTCCGCTGAACAGATTGATAAAAATAAATTGGATTTGGGGAGTGAGGGAAAAAAACGATTTCTGAATTTATTCCATGTTTATGAATTAAATACTTCATAATAACGCATAAAATATTAACACGTGTGTTACATTAATTATTATTCAAAGGTTCTTTATTCTTTAGACATTTTCATATTATTCATTAACGTAATGAATTAATGAATTGTTTTTATACCCTATATTTTTTAATTATGTTTATTGTTTGCTGAATAGCATATTTCGTATAATATTCGCCATCGGCAAGGAAGAACACCGTTGAAACACCGATACTCTTTGTTAAAAGCGCTACATTTGCGGAGAGAAGGATAAGCCGCAATGGAGAAGTCCATAGCCGATTAATAATTCTCCTGACCGTTCCCTCTGGCGCCCGAACACTCCAACAGTAATATCCTGCGGACGTAACGTTCGATTTATCGGCAATGGACGCGCAACAGCACGAAACGTACGCACGCAGCTCGTAGCTGCAGCTACCAAATTTAATTTCGCATTTCAACGAATTAAAATTCAAACGATCGAACGATTGACTTTATTTGCATACCGTTGGTATTTATTAACCGGGCCGCGGACCGGACCAAGCTGTGTCTCTGTTGCTCCTCTATTTCTCTCTTTCTCTTTTTCCCTTTTCATCTCTCTGGCTCTCACACATACACTCTTTCTCCCCTTCTCTCTCTCTCTCTCTCTCTCTCTCTCTCTCTCTCTCTCTGTCTCTGTCTCTGTCTCTGTCTCTCTCTCTTTCTCTCTCTGCATTCATCTCTTGCTCGTCCCGATATACCGCTATCTGAGTTTTCCCCCTATCGCTATTCCCTCACCCTGTCGTTCGTTCGTTCGCTCGCTCTCTCATCCCGGTGTGCATAAAAATGAAAATGGATCGTACAGCGCGCCAAATGGCCAAGTGGATTTATGCCGGAAGAGGCAGAAATTTTCATTTTTCCGTCACAAACTGTATGCCTCACCTGTCCACCGGCGACGCGCCGAGTTTTCAAGCGATATTTCCCGATACCTAATCGGGGAAGAAGAGGGAAAGGTAGCGCCGCGTTTGCAGAGTCACGAGCGCTCGACGAATGCGCGGACACAAAAGGCGGTTTGTAAGCGGTTATCCACTTGTCTATGGTTTACGTACCTACCTACCTTGCCGTGGCTCGCGGTCATGCCAATCTCTTTTTGATCGACGAGATCGGCGCGGATTCACCCGCGTATGAATTTTTGATAAACGCACCATTGACACGTGGTCGAGAGGGAAACACGATGTGAAAAATATAAGGGCGCTGGTTTTATTCGGAGCCGGCGCGTTTGCTTTATGACTCTCTTGTGAATGGGAAAAGCGCGTTTGCAGAATTCCGTTTTCCATTTCACGATGTTGAAACACAGAATATCGCGTAGAACGAAAAGCGCAGCTCCGCTATCGTCCTCTATCTCCCCGGGGTATATTTTTGCTTAGACGTAGACAACGACGGACGGCTTGTCAATCAATTGAGTGGAACGTTTCTGACGTATCGCGGCACTTAGGCATGACGGTAAAACGACGGTGACGATCAGCAACAGCGATGTTAGACGTGAATTTTGAACAATAACGTGACATATTCCAATCGAGATTAAAAGCATCGTCAAGTTTGATTGAAACTTTCGTTGCATACGTCTTTTTTTTAAATCAGATATGCGTTAATAACTGAAATAATAATATAATAAATTAATTGTCTTCTAAGGACCCTATTATCTTTTCTTCAAATCTATAACTCAATCTTTTTCGTCATAACGCAGTCTTGTTGTCAAAATTGATTCGTAGTTAAATACCGATGATAAGCGAATTATTGGATGGAACAAGAGTAAGAGCAGTAGAAGGAAGGGTTGCTTAAATGACTGGGAAGAAAGTGGCAGCAAGTGAAGGGAGCGAACAGGAGGCAACTAAAAGAAGAAAGAGAAAGAGTGATGGACATTGTGAAAGGAGACGAGTCGTTCAATTAGAAGACCCGAGGCAGCACGATCGAATGCGAGAATTCAATTTCCTCGGTCTTTCAATCATTTCGAGTGCGCGAGGTTTCTCTAGCTTTCTCTCGCTTCTCTTCTCCCCCCATTTCATCTTTTTTTACCCTGTCCCAGCCTCATCTCGGCTCCTGGCTGGCTCTCGCTTCGTTATCCTTGCGAACGACGTACCATTTTTCCAGCAGCCCGTCTTTTCTCCCGTTATTCAACCACATCCTCAAAAATCCTCTCCGACGCTTCGCTCCACGGCCTCTCTCGTATCTCTTATAACTCATGAAGTCATTAAAATCTGGCAGGGAGATAATTCCTTTAATGCGGCTTACACGGATTTTTCGTGAACGAAAAGTGAAACGAGCACTCGAACGCGTGTAAGTGCACGAAGTCACGTGAGCGACTTCCCAACATGGTTCGTTTTACCACTGTACGATTTCAAAGTTTGAGAAACTACCTTTGTAAATAAGCGATGTATAGGAGAAGCACCGATCACGCTAATGCAGCATAACTTGACTCCGTTGCCAATGACGTCGAAGCACGCTGATGTAATTGATAATTAAGCGTCAGGCAATGACGAATTGAACGAGTTTTTAGCCGTGGAAATAATTTACATTATTGTCTCTCGTTCGTTTAATCTCTGCGACTATACGTGAGAGTTTGCTGTTGATCTTCTGTGTTCTGAGGTGCGATCTGTATCAGCCGAATTTATCGTGCTTCTGGGACTTTCGCAAGGGAAGTCCCGAGCTCGTTAGCACGATCCACGCTAGCTCGTTACATCGGACAGAGTTTACTACTGTACGCATAGTCTACGTCTAGAATATCTAAGTTATCGCGCGTCTTATAGTTTCCATCAGATAAATAATTGAAGACTGTGGACACAAAAATCATTCTACGTCACATTAACTTACTTAGGCATAATTTGATATAATTTCGAAACTATTAGGGAATAGTAAGAGAGATGGCTAAGATTTTTTATTCTATTGAATATTTATAAATGGTTTATTAAATACAATTTTTTTATATTAAAGAATAAAATACAATATAAACATATAATAGTGAAATTTGCTATAATACATGTTAGACTATGCGTTTCGTATTATGTGAAATATAGGATGAATATAATTTGAGATATTTTTTTGCTCTTGCATATACGGTTTTTAGTTAAAAGATGGATCGTTTCTTATCGCTCGTTAAACAACATTAAATACAAGCTTTACTCAGGTTCATCACCAATGCGATGATAGCGGCTACCTTCTATTATCTATGTATACAGAGAATGTATAATGATACGTAAAGAGTATCCGCCCTTAGTTCGCCAGCTATGTTGGACTTAGGTGCGTGTAATGAAACACGTGTCCTCGGGGACTGTCATCCCATGAGACGTCTCGAAACGACATATTATCGTCACGGTAGTAGTCGAACGCTGCAGTTCGTCACACGGTGAGTCTCGCGTTATTTTATTCTTCGGCCGTTGGATACCATTTGTTTGTGTTGCTGTACTTTGATACTCTTGACTTAACCGTAACCATCGCTAGCCAGCTTTCTTTAGAAAAGCGCCGAGAGTGGCCTTGTTTTCCGCTTTGATCTTTTCCAAACGTAATCTGCACGTTTGCTGCGACTCGACGCAGCTGGATATAAATGAAAAATAACTAAAACTAAATTGAAGGAAAAATGGAGACCAAGTTGTGAGTCACATGAAAGAAAAAAGACAACGTTAAATAATAATTTACGCTATTCGATGCAAATGAGGAAAAAAATAATATATATTTAAATGTATTTTATTGTAATTATTCAATGATAATAGAAATACCTAATAAGTGGCCGAATGTAAACGGCGTCCATCAAATCGACACGGAAGATCGTAATCCAGCTTATTCTGACATCGCGTCGACGACATAAGCGATTAAGGAACGACAGATTATCAACTCTCTCTACGTTAACTGTTAATGACGGATTTGAGTAAAATTTTACACAACTTGTTTTGATAATCGAGTGTGTTTTTCCTGAAGAAGAGTTTTAGCGTGCGCGAGTAACTGTGTCCAATGCTTTATGAAGCACGGTTTTCAGTTAATAGCGAGATAATTGGTCAATATATTTAGTAAAACATTATATAACTTCAGTGAAGTGTCTACGGCTTAGCGGTTAGCTAAGGCTACATATACTTCTTCTGTTATATTTATAACGAACGATATAAGCGTGCGCGAATCTCGAGGCAAAGTTTTGAAAGTATACATAAGAGTCATCTGATCTTATTTTACGAAAGTTTCCCGCGGTATCGTTCGCCGCTGCATATTCACTGATCCAAGTGCGAAACTTCTACGTTCGGTTCAATCTCGTCCGATTAATCTGCCAGTAATATTGAATCTTTAAGAACTACTTCTTATTTAGAGAAACAAAAAAAGGGTCATTTTACTATTTTTAATAAACAGCACTTTTTACTGTTATTGAATCAAGTTGTATTATAATAAATAATTTTGACTCATAAAATACCCAAATAAGAATTAGGCATATATAACGGTATAAATCGATTCTTAATGCCTTGGACTTGGAAAGTATACTTGAATTTTTTTCAGATTTTTTATGGCACCATTACAGATTGAAAATCTTAACTGGCCCTAAAAGACCCAGGTGGTCGACGAAAGCAGCAGAATTACATGTGTTCTGCAAAGGGTTAATAATGTTCTGTAAAAAAATTAGTTATAAATATTTTGAATAAGATATCAAATTGATGCATACTGTTATTTTTACATGATAAAATATAATAAACTTCTTTATTTTACTCATTCGAAAAGAAAATTATTTTTGCGTTATCGTTATTTTGTTAAGCAATTACAGATGCGCAAGATTTGATATATTACGCTGTGTAATCTGTAAGTTTCACGAGATCGTTTTGTGTCGTTCGACCAATCACGCAAATAGCGAAGCCCGAACCGAACGTCCGTCAGTCTACTCGTACTTTGTTAGAATGGAATTACAAGAGTGGACACCTCGGGTGAGAACCCGCAAGCGTGCATGCGAGCATGGTGCGCGAGCGAAAACGTTACAAGGCAGTGAGAGCTGGCCGGGGTATAACCCAAAGGCCAGGGTACCCCTAGTACGTCGAGGTCGAAACTGTTTCGAACTGTGGTCTCGTAACGCCGTTGAGACATGCTCGGTAACGTCGTTAGTCGCGAACGGTTCAAACTAGTTTATAATACGAGCGAGACAGTGAGCGAGACAATGAAAAGCGGTTACAGAGTGGAACCGGACGGCGCCGGCGTCCCGATGTCCCGTGACGCAAGTACAGTCCGCAGATTACACTGACGGACCAGAGATTGACCCTGAGAAATCGAGAAGAAAACGATTCTGCGTTCGTGAAACTAGGCAATAATTAATGATGCTTGGGATTCTTCGCGAGATACTCTGGGGCGCGTTCAGCAGAATACAAGCAAATTTGTTTGTAATGTTTGTGTAGTTGCTCTGTTGGGTCAGCGATGTTTAAATCATATGCGATTACGAACTGTCAAAATGTGTCATTTTGCGTTGTGAAAAAAAAAAAAACGGAGGACATGCCGCTGGAGATTTTCGCGAAAAAATATCACCGTTGTATTTTTAATGGCAGCTTGCTCACGGTTTTTTTTCTCTGCTACGAATTGATATTTGCGGATTGAAATAGACACTAAATTCAATATCGCATTTCGACAAGTCGATGATTGAGCTCGACGTCGGGAGAAAGAAACGTTGCCATTTTAAAAAGCGATAATCCCTTGTCAGACATTCGATAACATCTTCGTCGTTGCCGCGCGCGCCGTTAAACGCTCAATAGATAGGTGCATAACGGAACGGTAATTATCGGGTCCGATTCTCATCAGAACGCGCCAGCCATTCTTTGTCAAACGCAACCGTGTCAATGGTGGAATTACGTCTGCGAGGTGCCGACCGATAATCCACCTCTGGCATTCGTCATTCGAGCAGTTCGCGTCGTAGTTGGCGCGCGCGATAAAGCCGGTAACGTCTTTAAGTGGAAACGTTCGTTCAACGTCAGACGAGCCACGTAGCGACGGCGCAGCGACCCTGGTTACGGTGGCAGCGGGGCGCGGTGTGCGAGAGGGTGAATAATCATTTCCCGTCGTAACAAGGGAGATCGAGTCGTAACCGCCTTTACTTCGCACCTTACCTGCGCGCCACGTTTCCACCCTCCGGTTAAGAGATTGTGATTCCATTCTGTAGGAAGCCCTTCGACCTCTCTCTCTCTCTCTCTCTCTCTCTCTCTTCCTCCTCTCCTTCATCCCTCCCTCCCTTCCTCCCCTTACCCGATATTCTCTTTTCGTCCATGGGCGCACTCCACCTCCCGGTGGGTACTCTTATGACGCACTTAACTACACCGCCGGGGTCTGTTTTACGAGCACGGCTGCCGATCCCCCGCGATAAATTCGCCGGTGGTTCGCCACCTGGCTAATTTCTACCAGCGTTTTCTTAAAAAATTGCTGTTAAGATAATCGCGTGTGCTGATCCGCGATACTATCAAGAATACCCACAGCGAAGGGTTTTTTTTTTCAACATAATAGAAATATACTATTGTAACTGATATAACGATACTTCGTGCTGACGTTCAGATCAACTAGAATTGTTAACTATAGATAGCAGAGGATGTATGGGAGCAAATTTATTACAAGAACAAGCGAAATACTTATATAATAAAAAAATAGGGTAACTCGAATAGCATAGTGCAAGTAGCATGAGCGACAGTCTAGACACATCAATTCTAGCGAATAGCTACATATTCTGTGATTTCCCACATAACAGAGACATTGTGAGAGACAGTCGTTTGCATCATCACGAATTACTTTTGCGTCTCGGTGAGATGCTAGATGCTACATGCTTGTTAAATTCTGTCAGATGTTATACGGCTCTGACATTTTCCTTCTCGATTCAAGTATGTTATTTTATATGGCAAACGAAAATTCAGTATTAGCGGAAGTCTATGAAATTATGCATTCCCAAAATATAGAACGGTTCTCATATTTACTTCGCGCATATGAGTATCTACATCATTAAAACTTTCAATTTAATTCGTTCACTATCGTCAGTCTATTTAATCTACTTTGGCAATATTTTAATAGCAGCACAAACTTTTATGCACGTAAAGAAAGTTTCCAATATCTGTAATATTTAGAGTTTCGGCTGATATATAAGAACTGAATTAACTTAATAAAATTCTTCTATATATTATTGGTTATCGTATCACGTCTTCAGGTGCATTTTAATATTAAATAATAAACACGTAGGCCGAACAAACATTCGGATGAATTTATCACAAACCGCTTGTAAGGGGGGGGGGGGGGGGACAAAATTCGTCCCCGCGCTTAATTTAGTTTCGTTCAATTTCTCGGTCTTGTCACTAAAAGCGTTATCGGCGCCAGCACGTGTGTATAAAGAAAGGCAAATAGAGCCACTTGTGAAAGTTAGGTGATTCAGGATGCTTTCGTACTGGTTTTATGAAGATTTTTCGTTTTCTTGGTATAACGTGAGTTGCATTATTAATAGTCTTATATATACGCCTAATGTATGCGTTGTTTTTATATTCTCTGCATGTCAGGTACGTGCTTAGGTACGTTGTTAATAGAAGGGTGTGTGAGTTGTGTGCCGTCAGGTTAAATTGTTGAGAAGGTAGGAACCGCGATGTTAATTTGAGGATTTTTTTTAATTCCGTCCCTCTTCATGTTCCTAAATTCGTCCCCTGGGTGAGTGAAATGTATTTGTAATACTTGCTTTGAAGGCTAAATACTCATTTAAAAAGAAAATAATGTTTATTAAAATAAAAAATTAAGCGACCCGACTGGCTAATTCTCATTTATTATAACTTATAACGTTTCAACCATAATCTGGTTCTTCTCAAGTGAGATATTATAATTTAATACGCAACATTAAACATCATGCGTCGCCAGACGTTGTATCCTAACTACATCGTACGAACGCCAAGCTAAAAACGAGTATGTCAGATATAATGGCGGGTAAAATGTCAAAAATAAACCGTGAAAACTTACATGTTTAAGTGCGTCAAGGAAATGAAAATGTAAAATTGTAAAAATGTAAAGAAAATTAAACTGAACATCTCCACTATATCCGTACCGTACCATAGTCAAAGTCAATGATAAGAAATGTTAAACATAATGACAAATAAATTAACACATTGACATTAAAACGCGTTCCAAAAGTATCGTAGGACAAACCGAATAAGTTTATTAATGTTTTTCTTTTTTAAGTAAAGTTATATTTTTTCTGAGTTTTGCTAAATTCATGTTTTTAATTTTCTGTAAATATAAAATTTTGTATTAGTCTACTACAATCGACTAATTATGTTCACTTTTGTAATAACTTTTAGTAAATAATATGAATAAAGTTGAAAATTAAAAAAACAAATCGTAATTACCTCATTTTTTTCGGAATTTAGTACGGGGACGAAATTGGGAACACTTTTTTTGGTTTCGCCGAAAGTAGACACTTTCGAAATTAGATTTTTTGGGTACTAACAATTGATTAGACAGGCAGTTGGTTTCTAGATAAAGGGATATTTAACGAAGGTAAGGTAAAAAATGTTGAGCTCTTACATCATTTAATACGGTCTGCAGTTACGAAAAAGTGACTTGGGGACGAAATTTGGGCTATATTGTGGAAGAGAAACAGGATTAAAATTCGGGAGAGGTCGACCCTCAGCACGGTTCAGAATCGGCTAAGGAGAGAACCCGGGAACAAGAGTAAATGTTTGCCGCCTGCGAAACGAAATGGCGTCCTTCGCAGCGGCTGAACAAATACGAATATCGTTGAAGGAAAAGATGACCGTCTTTGTGTCCGCATTGGCTGCTACATCCTTTAATTGCGTTCTTTTAGCACTATTGAACGCGTAACATAATGGCAAGTTGTCTCATGATATATCAAATAATTTTATCAAGTTGTGAATTCGAAAGTAAAAAACTTATAGTGTAAATAATACAAAAATAGTCCAAATATTATTAGCAAATATTGTTCGAGTATCTTAGGAAGTTCTATATCGATAATGTGTTCCACTGATTCAGATAATATCATGAAAGTTTGATTAACATAAATTACTCCTAAATAGAATTAAATACAGAAATTATACATCTGCACTACTTTCTAATAACAATGGTTATTGTACCGATGTATCAACGTAATTGATATTATCAGTACGACTTGACTCGATATGCGACATTTATCGCTTGCAACGAACAGTAGCTGAATTCTATTAGGACAATCCGGCGCCTTCTTACATTGCACGGCGGCTGATCGCTGAACATCGATACTGTTACAACTTGTTAGTATTCGCGATCTCGTGAGACCAGTTGTAAAGATCTATCCTCTCGTGGATAAACCCCGATTTGTATCCCGATCGAGTTGCAGTTGTCGCGAAAATTGTGTAAGCGTTTCAAGCGATTACCGCGAGATTAGGTTAGCAGTATAATTATTAAAAGTTTAATTTTTGAGATGTCAAGCAACAATTTTGAAATTTATCCAGTCGGTGCGGTCCAGAAGGAAACTTCGAGAGACTAAGTAGGGTAACTAAAAGCGACTTGCCGTACGGAAATGACGTAATACCGATGCCCACAGGCTTAACTCGGTTTGGCGAGTACGTCGCGGTTGAACTGTGTCTCCTCGGACTGGATGGTTGCCGGTTCGTTCGTCTAAACCGATCAACGGCCATATTAACGAACGCATCGCGGCTCATAAATCATAGCGATGCGGCGTTGTAGCCAATCGGGTGGCCCGTTTAGACGCTAGAAACCAGTCGGAGACGCGGCTGAACGGACGCGAGCGTCGAACGAATTCCACGCCCCGGAAATTACGTGTCCGACTCTAAACTCTGATGATTGATGAGCCGGCTATACGTGGAAATAGTGTGGAGCCGGTCCTCTCCTGCTTACTACGACTTCCTCGCGCAGTTTCAAGTCCGACGATCCCCCTCCGTATTCCTCCATCACCATCTTTCCACTTCGCTATTTCGTTTTCCTGCACCCACGCTCTGCGCCAACTTTATCACCGTCAGTGCTGAACAAATCTGCGAAATACCTAATTGTTACCGGCTCACGCTGGAAAGTGCCCTCGAAGTTTCCATTTTATTATTTATGTCGGAGAGAACGTCTAAATTACCTACAGATTCTGTTAAATGAAAACTTATTTTTATGATTTAGCGAGGCACTAGAATATGCAGCTGACGTTCTCCTCGAATTTATCTCCTGGCATGCCCACCACCCTCCACATATGTCTCTTCTAAAGTCTCGAAGACATTCTTTGCGCGCGAGGAAGAAAAATATTCGGGTCGTGCGTGATATTAGAAATTACAGCGTTGGAAAGTTATAAAATTCCCTGACACATATGTAGTACATATTAATCTATATCCAATTCCGTCTGAACAGTTCTTCCCTAAGCCATACATCTCGCCTCCAAAATGGCGAAACGAATAGCCTTCGGAGACGAGAACGCATTCTACCACCATCACACTGAACTGTCACGAAAGTGTTTCCCAAGGATCAGCATTTCCGTTCTTCGCCTCGTTCCTTCGACGTTTCCGGTTGTCAGGAGTTCGTCCTTCGGGCATCTACTTCACGGTAATCCGCCAGTCGAACAGACAGTTCGGCCTGAGCAACGAACAGAAGAACGGAGAAATTTTCGTAAAACGTTTTCTGATCCACATCACAAAGCCTAAAGTTCATCGGCGCGTGATTCATGGAATTTGTAAGAGAAGAAAAACGTTCTATTCACACCGGAAAGCCGAGTGTGTCGCGTTCTGGGAGAAGGGCGGAAAAAAACATTCGAAAGAGCAACGTATCGCTTGGGAACGCGAAATTCCGGCGGTGCTCCCGCCGACGCGAGATTATTAAATTTTTTTCAACTCCCAACGCGATGCAGCTTCGGCGGTGTGCAATGTAAACAGGGAAGCGGGTTATTGAAATTCAGGGCGAGCGAGAGGGTGCGCGCGATCGGCTGCGCGCGGGACGCTCGCAGTTGATGCTTACTGATTTTGTGAAATAATTTTTCTCCGCACCCCGGGAATATTCCCGCGTCCGGAGGGACGCTCGGGCGCGGTGCGAGAGAGAGGGGACCGATGTTCGTTTTATAACGCTAATTGCGGCCGTCACAAAGTTGCCACCGGATTTGCATACTATTGCTTTCGAAATTAGACGGCCGCGCGCTGCGATGGTCGTCGACGTCGCCTCGCGTTTCACAAAAGTATTCCGCGAACGCGGAGAAACGAATGAACTCGTTCAATTCGCCGCGACATAGTCCGCCAATTTGCACGCGGTGGCGTTTTCTCACGCGCTACCATCCTCCCAACCACCACGACAATCGCCATCACCGGCGAATGTATTCCGCGGCGCGGATGTGTCGCGAGATCGCCGAGCTAAAGCGGATAGAAAACGAAATTATGTCGGCGATCGATCGATGCTGCTGCCGCTTCTATAACCGGGACTTATTTACGCGCCGATGGATTTCCCAGCGGGTATAGGAAACACATCGTAAGATCTCCGCCTTCGAGAAGTTGTTTATACTCGCGTCGGGTTCAACGTCGTTCAACGTTGTTATAACCAATAATTGCGCAACACCGCCATTTCTTTGCGGCGATGCAGATAAACGCTGTCTTCGATCTGTCACCTGCATAATGTAAAATTTTTACGTTTTTAACGTTATTATATATTTTACCTCAACTGACTTTCAAGTAATATTCGTAGCTTGCTTGTAACATTCCCAATTACTTTTTTGACAAAGCTATCAAGAATAGGTACCAATCGGAAGTACAACGGACTGTTGGAATTGACAATCGAATGGTCTCCGTGTGTCGATGACAATAATATTGACTACGGGACAAGTAGTTGTCGGTAGTTGAGCGTTCGTCCTTGTAACTTTCGCATCGACAGATCGTCCGCGCTTCCTCTTACACGCGACTCGCAATATCGTCACGGTTTTCTTTTGTTCGAGTTTTTCTATATCTCCAATAGCGTTGTACGTTGAGAAAATTACGATTCCCAAACTGGAAGCAATGTATTTTTATCGCGGTTAGATTTATTGGCAAAAGAAAAAAAACCAGCGAAATTTATTTGTTTGTTTACAACTACTTTGCAAAACGTAGCTGGCGTACTGCCTGCGCGAATTTCAACTGTACGAGGTAACGCGCAGTAATTCTGAAATACGCTCGGTAAATTTATCTTCTCTGATTACTTCGCCGACACATGCGGTTAAAATTGAAGCGGAATGATGACTATATTATTATATACGCATGTCCCGAGAGGATCCTTTGGCCATGAAAGCGGAAGCTGCTTACGCGATACTATTTTACAGAGATATTAACATCCGGTTTCGCGCAACGTGCATATTTTACAAATGACGATATATGAATGCTTGTGTAAAATCAATAAAATTAAGTCGCGTTATTAATATTGCGAAGCTAAAGCAAATGTTAACCTGGTAATATCAATCAAGGTAATCGATATTAATCTTGTCTCCTAGACAGAAATATTTTATTTTAACGTTTTAGTAAGTAATGTTTGAAATGCTTTGTAGTGTATTTTTACTATATAGATATAGCCTCGTGACCTCGACGAGAAATTTTATTCAGAACAATGGTTCGTGGATTAAAAGGTAGAGATATGTTGCCGTAACGTGGTACGAAACTAATAGTAGCAAACCAGGGGCTCATATATTTCGAACGAAAGCGCGCATTCCGAGTATCATTGGAAAACCATACTGTGTGATTTCTGCAGGGAATACGGTGCAGATATTCTCCACGCTTGTATACATTTCTTTTGAAAGACCATAGACTTTTTGAAGATTTTTTTATTTTTACAAGTCGCTCCTGCGTGAGTCGCCATCCAATTCGGTTTTGATTTCGTCAGGAGGCACTTGGTTGATAACTATTATCGTTAACCACAAGATGGGCTATTTACGGACGCGACGGTCCGATCCGCGCTGAATTTAATCGCAGTCTCAAATTAATCGACACATCCAGCCAGGAAAGTCGGTCGCCATTTTGCCAACTACTGGCGGTGCTCACGCAATCTCGGATAACAGGTCGGCTGAACGTTAAAGTTTTTAATGGCTCGACGCCTTATCGCCGAGCTATTCGTTGGAAAAGAGAGCGCGGGCGAGAACTGGCGAGAAAGGCGAAAGCGAGAATATGGAGGGTAGGAGAAGGGAAGGAATGGAGTGCGGGCCCCCCTTTTCTTCTATTTCGGGCTGTCTACTTCTCCTGAGAAAATAGCGTCGCTTAAGAGGATCCGGCTAGGTTTTCATAATGGCTCCGTCCGATCCCGTACCCACTCCCTACGATTCCCGCATCCCCTACCGTTCCCGGACCCTCTTCTACACCCGGGGCGTACGGAGAAGAGTGGTGCTTACCCTTGGAGCGCCGATAAACTTTCAAAGTGTGCCACTTTATCGTTTCGTCTCATTACCGAGACAATGAGAGAGATTGCATTTCACTAACTAAGCAAAGAGCGAGCGAGAGGATGAGGCCCTGTTTCGCTTCCACGACAAGGGAGGTGAGGGAGGGGGAGGGGCAGCTTCGAAAGTCTTCCGCTCTCGCTTCTCCTCTCATCTTCCCGCAGCATCTGTCTTACGTCGGCCGATAAGATGTATTGCTCCCGTTGCTAAAGTGAAAACTATATACGCGCTGTAAGTAAGTTTTCCGATGTACTTCGAAAATCTATACGTCTTACTATCGATCCGCGCGGCGACGAATGTCATTCGATACGAGTGACAATTCCAACTTACGACACCCTATGTGAATCCGTTTCCGGAGTGGATTTCACGCGAGAGATGCCTGCTTATACTGCGGCTGTTAGACGTTATGGCCGTCTGAAGGATGCTAATTAGAAGGATCAAGAACTAGCGAGACGACGCATCGCGTCGCAGCGCCAAAGCCCGTTTAACGGGCGAACCGGGGAGGGACGAGAAGGTAAACCGCGATTGCGAAAGTCGGGATCTCCATATTGATTAGCGGTTGCGAAGGCTCTTGCATGTTTGTCCTGGCTTACCCTCCCGTAACACCGTTAGCTCCGAAGTCTGCTTCTCGTCGTCGACAATGAGACCATGCCCAGTTTGCTGATTAGTCGAGATTGCCGGCGGGTGTTTAACTATAACTACGAGCGACACAAAGGAGAAAGGTCATCCGTTATGGAGAAGTCACCGAAAAAAGGATGGGGGAGAATGCGAAAAGAAGAAACGGTTGTCTCCTTACTTTCGCCAGCTTGACGGGGACGTTAGCGAAATGTTTGCACAGACGCAACTTGAGATAAATTGCATCGTCTAGTATTTAATCCAACTTGGCCAACTCCGGAAGGCCATTCACGAGATGCGAATGCGCGAAGCCGAGTTTCCTGCTGTCATCCCGCATGAAGTAGATCCTCGAAGAGGCAATGCATAAAGGTCGTTCGTTTCTAAATTCGCCCGAATGATAAAATATTTAGTCGCACGAAATACACGAACGCAGGAACGACGGGCTACTTTGATAAACAGCAGGGATTCCGTGTCGCTCGCTCGCGAGAATCTAGAACGATATGACGTGAAGCTTCCTGAAATGCTGACCAACGATGCGCTCACAGAGAGGAAATAATTGTTACATATTCTGTATATGCATGTAACGGCGGTGATGTATGACGCTAGATATGTAGAACGCTTCAGCGACAATGACTGTAAAGGCCGTAATTCTGCCGTATCGCGGTGGTCAATGTACAATTAGGTGCTTTGTTGGAATGTACAATCGCGGTTGGAATTCGGGCCGGTGCCGCGTGTTTGTTATGCATTTTACTCAATCGCGACACGTATTCGCTTTACACGCTATTCACATATCGGTTCGGCTGCGATGAAAATTTGATCCCATAATTAGCAAATGCCCCGTAGGATCGAAATTACAAATTTATTTGCACGATGCGCGGAATGACTTTAATCGTTAACGCAGTTAACGCATCCGGCGTACGTTACCATCGTTACATTGTATGTAGTTTCGTAATAATTATAACGATAATATTAATATTTTCGTCGGTGCGCACGGGCCGACCGCGCCGACCGCGAACAAACCGCGCCAATTGGCAATTAGCGCGTCATTAATATCGTCACGTAGGGCTTACTAACTCTGCAACTCAACTTCGAAGCGAGCGCGCGGTGGTTGTTATGTTATCAATCAACGCGCGCAAACGACTATATTTCAGTTTTACGGGGGTATAAATTTCCTTCGTTGCTTGCAAAAGTATCAAGCTTATAAAGAGGTCAAAATAATATTGTACTCTTTTCGGATTTGTATCTATATTTCTTGAAGAAAAAAAAAGAATTGTATTTTTCGTTAATAGTTTATGTTATTCTGAAAATTTAAGAATGACAAATGAACAAAAAGTAATTATATAGAAAGACTGATAAATATCACGTTTAATGGAAATTTACGGTTTATCAAACAACTTATGCAACGTCGACTATATTTCTTCTTTAATATCTCTTTCTAACGATGAAAGCATTTTGTTCGCAACTTAAACGATGTCTAGCGAACAACGTTGTAAATTCACGCTCAACGAGCAACATAAAAATAAAACAGACGAGAAATTTATTTATAGATTTCATTAACATCAATTCAACTAACAAGCTATAGCGAGCTTACGCGCCTGCTCTATATTTCTTCTTAACATTGTTCGAGGTTGCACCGAGCTAAGCATCGCAAGGTGCTTTCTTTCACAAACTCTTCGATACATCGCAATACCGTCCACAATCAAATACCGTTTAAGTTCGCCGTTACTTCTGTTTTGATCTACCAAGCCATTTTATCCAATCTTCTCCTACAATTTCCTCGTACAGACGCGTCAATATTTTTCGATTTCTGCTGTAGTCCAGCTATAGGATCGTAAAACTGGGATGGCTGAAGGAAATGGCCAAGTAGCACCTATATGCATTATCAGCGCCTTCCCGGGACACACGGGTTTCCTATCTACGATTTTATTCGAGGGCGTGCACAATCGCTCTTACACAGTCGCCATTGCTATCTGGCCCGCGTCGTCGTCTTCGTTCTGCAATCGTTGTTCGACCTCGCGTCGGTTTGCGATCGTTCTTTAAACTCCCCTACTTTGCACTCATCCTTCTTCCGCAGGCGCGATAAGTTTTCTGGCGGCGGTTAACGAGCCCCTAAAATCACGCCCGTAAAATTGGCGTGAAATTCGAAGAATCGCCATCTTCTTCGATTTCTTTTCGTCACAATTACAGTACACAATGAACAAAACAAATTAATAAATGTGCGAGAATTGAATATTGTAATTTTCTCAACAAATTTTAGATTATTTTTTTCGTGCTATTATAGATAATAGTAATACATTACAAATATGGTAGTTGTCTAGTCTTGAAATTTTTCCGTTTTTTTATATTTTCTGTTTTATAAAAAATTCCTCTAAACTTGTATTTATAGATAAAAAGTAGTTAAACGTTAAACACAAAGTCATACAAAGAAATTTGTATATTTATACACGATATTTTTTTAATCCTATCAAAAATATTATATAAAATACGAAGAAATCATTCTCCCCAACTATGCATTTTAAATTTATGTTTTTGTTTGATCCATTTATTTAAATAACAGTCTTGATTTTAAGTTACACGTAAATACTGAAATATCTGTGTTACTATTTTTGTATCCTTGGGAAAGAATAGTTTATCTCTATTTTCATTTAGCTCTGCAGCGGTTTTGCAACTAACCAACCTGCCTTTGTTACGCGGTATTCTTCGCGGTTTTAGTGGGCGATAACACAGGTTCATAATACGAAGGGAGAAACGTCACAGGAGATTGCTACCTCTCTTTTCGACGAGTTGCTCCCTCCCACCCCTCTCTCTTTCTCTCCTTCTCTCTCTCCCTCCTAGGCTCGGTATATTTGCTCTCGGAAAGTATAGTGACCCGGTAGCGCGGGATAGATCCCTACCAACTTATTATATCGCCGCGTTCCAGTCACGTATACGCTAGAAACTTTTCTTCCGACGCGTCCATTGAAAAAATTTATCATACGTTTTTGTGCCGCATTATATGCCTTGTGGACTACTTCCTCTTTCTTGCCCTTTCTCTCCCTTCCCTCCCCCTCTCGTTTCTTTCTTTTTTTGCAGCTGAAGGATCTACGGTGAAAGCGACAAGCGTTACTGGGTCACCACTTTGGAAGTTTCGTGATACCGTAAAATGAAGTCGGTTCTCGTTGGTCGCCTCGTGCTTTCGTGGGCCGTTAGACGCTACGGCTATGATTATTGCGACGCTGGATATACCGGTTGTAGTACAAGTTCAAAACGCGAGCCGGAATACTTGATTTTTATTCAACGATCTGAATGTAACTTCTCCCAGGGGCAGCATGAAAAGTAGCGCTTTGTCCGTTCTATATCCCACAAAATAATTTCTTGATACAACTCGCAGAAAAATCAGAATTCTTAACGAGTAAAGTTCAACTGAAAAATTCTCTTTTATCTTTCAATTGTACTGCTGAAGATGCTCGTACGCATTAAATATGCGCTACCTCTACAAGTGAATTTTTTTAAAATAATAGCTGCTCGACGTTTTATTTTCGCATCTCATGAATTTATTATTTTCTATATAAACGCATCTCACGATGGATTCATTATTTTCTGTAGGCGCATTCGCCATCTTCCGCGTATATTTAAAATAGCAGCCGTGGGAGCGAGGAGCGCGGAGCGTGGCGTGAGCCACGCAAATCGGTCATTTCTGTTGGTTGCACCTTAAAAGAAGCGGTCGCGTCAAAGACCGTCGGGCAAAAGAGGTGATGAAAACGCGCAAAAGTGCGATCCCCAAAGCGTGCTTCTTATTTCATTGAAACCTCGCATACTGTCGCACACACTGATTCAAAACGAAAATTAGGCAAAGTGAAAACCTGATATCAGGTTTACCGACAGCGTTTTAATTTCGTAATATATATACGACTGACGCTAGCTGACGATGCAGCTTGCCATCGGGATCGGCTAATGACCGTAGTCAGGTCGAGCAAATTTATCGCTCGTTTTACGTTTGCGGCACTGTGTTTGTGTGCGCCGAAAAGAAAAAAAAGAGAAATGTTCCAAGTTATCCCTCGCGTTCTGTCTTTCTCGTCGGCCGGTTTGGACAACTTCCAGTCGAGCGATCGTAACCGTTCGCGAAAAATGCTCGAAAAAGGTATAGTTATGTAAGTGTTCTACTAATGGTGCCGTGTGGATCCGTTCTCTGCAAAGTCGATTTTAGTCGATTTTACAGTATAATCACTACCTTATAAGATATCAAGTTAATGTGCAACGATGTCCGTGAGAACATTCGTAATCAAATTGAAATGATTATAGACGAGCACGTATTTAATATTTGTTTTAAATTTGATTTTATATTATTTTTCATTTGATTTTATTCGCTTTGTAATAATGATTTCTTATGTTCTCTGTGAAAATACCGACAAACTGGATTGATAACAAACAGACACAAATAAAAGAGAAATGCGTGAGTAAAAATGCACATGTTACATCGCATTTACATTCATTAAAAGGAATAAGCTGAATGAACCGGTATTTATATAGCGCAGTTGAGCTTGATCCGACTGAAACGACTGCAGGAACGACGCACATAAAACAAATTGTACGACCTGCAGCGTAATTGCTTTACGCATCCACAGACGCATCGTTACCGTCGATGATTATTCATTGTTTTATAAATAGTCAGCTCTCGGTATCACGCGTTACGTCTGGTGCGGTTGCATTATTCGAAAGGCTCAGAAAAGAGTGACTGCAAAGTAAAAACGGAAATTGCTACGAATATACAGCGAGTATTTTCCAAATCTTGCAATCTAATTTGTCGTTTGTCGCGTCCCATCTAAATTTAAACATCAGCGACAAATAGGAAATCCGCAGGATTGATGATACATTTTCCACGTGATGTATTTCTCGCGTTTCTTTGATGAATAAAAATTTGTATACTATTCTTTAGCAAGTATTTTTAAAATATTTTACTTTGATAAAAGGTTTTGAATTTTGTAGTACTTACACGAGTAAATGCAAATTCATGCGTTTTGCATTATGCATAAATCTGTAAGAGGTTGATGCGAGTGAGTGAGTGAGTAAATGAGAGAGAGGAAGGGAGGGGGGAGACAGAAAGGAAGAGAGCCGGAAATACTCTTTGAAAAAATGCAACGACGACAAAGTAATGATTTTTATGAATCTCGATCAGATTGATGGTCTCTCGAAACTAATTCGTGTGCCCACAAGTACGTACGTTCATAGACGTCGATTCTAAATTTATAGCAGGACATAAACTGATCTTCTGGCCACCTCTTGAAATACGAGGTCTAGAATTTTTCTGCGAGCGGGCGCAGCCGATGGCCGGAAAAAAATAAAGAAAAAAAAGACCGTTGGAAAAATTGCGATTCCAAAAGGAGATTAAGACCATCTACCATTCATTACCTAAGACAGGACGAAGCCCTGCAGGTCGCAGCGAGGAACTCGCCTCACATTGTATAATTAATTATAAGGAAAACCACCTGGTAGTTCCGTCCAACGCTAATACCTTACATACGAGATACTAAGTGCAATGGTCGAAGGGCGACAGTTTCGAGGAGCATCGATATCATTTCTGTGCGCGGTCTCGTGGGATTAATTGCACGCGCATTGCAACCAATTAAGCTCGGATATGATCAACTAAATAATGCATTTTCCGCCATAGAAGCGCAGCAAATACGGTTCGCCGGTTCGCGAAAGTGGCGTTGAACGGCTCCGAGGCCGCACCTTTACCGTAATTCGTCGTTCTACAGTATTGGATTTATCGAGTCGAGAAAATTATTGCCGCTTGTTGCAAAAAAATTGAGGGAGAGAGAGAAAGAGAGAGAGAGAGATGAGGGGAGAAAGAAGAAACGGGTCAGACTTTACTACCAGGTAACAGTCGCGAGCTCTCACGACAATTATTGGAGTAAAGTCGTCAAATGGTTTTCGTCTGTTCGATCCGTCCCCGCCATTGGTCCCGGAGGAGAGAAAAATCATTTACCCTACTTCTTCCTGGACACGAGACGCGGCGGGCGCTAGAAAAAGATGACGCTACCACCGGCTCGAGCGTAATTGGTAGCATCTGTGACCTAGTCTTCTGCGAAATTGATTGAAGTCTTCAGCCAAAGAATCGCGGCTAATTGGAACGGGTAACAAACCTACAGGGCAAAACGAATAGTTCTCCGCCTCGATTTATCTCTTTCGAGTGATACGCCACTTACTAGAAAAGCCGATTAACGTCACCATTGAGCCCACGTAGGAACGTTGGCCGTTGCTCGAGGCATTAAATCGTTTCTTTCGTGTCGCGCAATGAAAATCCGCCTTACGTATCTTCCGGTGTCTTACAAGCGCAATTAAATAGGAGCAACGTCGCGTCCGGTATTCCGAAATACACATTGTAGTTAAACCGAAAGGATTGGAACACAACGCAATTATAAGTCACTGGTATTCAGCAGGGAATCGAGTTAATTCCACGAATTTTAGTTAACCGTACAACGTTCTCATCAGCTTATCGATTCCGTTTGTATTCTCGCGCGTTATTAAGTCGGGCTTTAAAGCGCGTAATAGCGAGATAATCGAGAAATAGCTCCGATGTCTATTGTGAACTAGGCAGGAATATATCCGAAAGCAAAATCCGTGAGATTTTTGTAATCCGCCGATTGCATTTATCCGGCAATCGATGATTCGCGACTCCTAATGTGATGCAATAACGAGAAAGTTGCTACCAGCAAACCTTTTCTGCCTCCCTCCCCCTCTCCCTCCCACCCTTCCTGCTCTCCTGCCCTTTCTACAGAACCTAATTTAATGTATTCTTCAATTATTCATTTCCTCGGCGACGGAAAGGGACTCCAGAGGTGGCAAACTCCACTATAGAGATGGACGGAACGATGGAGAGAGAGGTGCTCACAAGTCGGGTCGACGGTGATGGCGGCCGCGATGGCGGCAACGGCGGAGGGATGCCTATTAAATATGCCTCGGAAAATTGGATTTGAAATTCTTATTTTTCCACGGCGCGTTTCCACCATCCCCGCCTTCCTCTTTCTGTTCACCCCCTCGCGCGTTCATTTCTTTATCCACGGTTCTTCGTCTCGCTCGATGGTCGTCCAACCATCGTTTCCCGAATAATTCCGCTCGCGAGAGAAAAATATACATTCTATCCCGAGGCTAAATACCGATGTCGCTATTGTTAAGGGAACAGCTTGGGCTGGCCTAATAGTCTTAAATTTTTACGTTATGTACCTGGTGCTGCTGTCGCTGCTAGGAGAAAGCTTCCCCTTCTTTTCTTTCTTCTCGTTGCTGTATCTTTCTCTTTCTTTCTCTTTCTGTTTTGCACGTTTCTTTCTTCGGGGTAGAAACGGGACCTGAAACATTTTCAGCGTGTAATGGAATTCCCTCTGGCTACACAACGATGAGATGTATCACATTTTGTAAGGCGCAATAAAGATTCGCGAATAGGACGCGGTGAAAGGAATTCGGAGTCGCAATGTTACGCATAATTTGTATAATCATTTTAATCGACCAAAAGTACGCGGTTTGTAGGTACAATATTCAATTGACATTATTTAAGGGTTGATCATCCTTTCATTCGGAATTCCTTTATAAGATACGACTGATCATTGATTTTTTAAGAGTTGTGCAATATATATATTTATATTTTTTTAAATATACAATTAATAAATTAAAAGATTTATGTGCATTACCAACATTGCTTTATAATAAAATTGTATAGAATCTTGTATATGTTTGAGGTATTATGCAATTGCATTTGCGCTATCGTCATAACTAATAATCAGTGATAAAATTCTTTTAACCTGCTACATTGATCTACACACGATTATGTGGCATGTGTTTCGGAAATTAATAAGCGTTTGAATGACGTATCGAACGGCAACTTATAAGGCAACCGAATCACTGTCAAACTTTGCAACTTTATTTGACGTGTATGCACACCTTTACACATCTGATGTTCCATCGATTACGACAAGGGGTGCAAGAAGATTGAGACATTACTATGTCGTGTAGCTTCTTGTTCAACAAGTTTCCAGACCGAACAAGTTTCCGATCAAATTTTTCTGTCCCGACTCTTTCCGTGTTAAATCAACCTCTTTGCGCCGTGTCTCGCTGGAGGGTTAAGATCGCGATGAGCTTGTGATCGCGGATTCGCGGAGAATAAATTTAACGGCGCATACAGTCCGCAATTTTGCAAATTTTACATACTCTCGCGCGGGGTTTTTTTTTACTTTTACATAAATGCGCAGGTGCGCCCTTTTTTTTACGGGCAACGACAAAAGCCGCGCATTTCCTCTCGATGTCTGAGCGCCGGACGAGCGTTCGTGTTCGCCGCTATTGTAGGTCGATCGATTCTCGAGGAAATTGTGTGAGTGCGGTTAACGTGCCCGCCTGTAGTCGGCGCGGGCGGCGATACGTCGAATCCGCGCGCGAGGAATGATTTATGGAAAAACAAGGAAGAGCCGCGCGTGGCGGACTTTACGGGTCATGTTTAGATTCACGAGTTGCACCTGCAACATCTTCCATCGCGCGTTTACCAGCCATGTTTGCTCGTCCCTTTATTATTTCTACGCCCGCATTAAGGGCTTACGCCGTACGCTTCGCATACGGCACATAATTGCGGTGGCACACGATTTACATATTGTTCCGAGCGCGTCGCGATTTAATCTAACATTTTGCAACGCGAGGTCGGAATCTCGCGGCCATACGACCATACATTTTGACGGTATTTCTGCGTAAGATAGCACGCGGGGATAATGCTGCGGACTTTTACGTAATAACGGTACGGCTCGATTATGTGGCGAGCTTGTCACTTCACTTAACACCGAAGCAGGCGCGGTGAGTGACGTATATATTTGAGATTTGTGAGCGCGCACAGACAACGACGTTTGGTGGTCTCGCTTAAATCTGCTCAGTGCTCCCGATTGTATACAGAATCACGCGAGCAGGACGAATTCCCTTATTTCATCCAGTTCGTATATCTCGTATCAGCAATGGCGCGGGCGTTCGACTATCGCGCATTGGGAAAGGATGAAATTTCAGTTCAAGATTCCTTTGCCGCAAACTTAGATACACGGTGTTATCCTTGCCCGTTCGTACGAGTTCCGGCACGCTATACCGTCGACGTTTCTCCTTTTTTTTCCTATTTTACGTCGGGTTACGCGGCGACATTTTGCAGGCCGTCATGGAAAACGAATGCAAATGCGTTACGCCATTGTGTGGCGTGCCGCCGGCAGTTGGCGTGACTTCCGGCGGAGGCGCTGAGCGCCGGAAACCAATCGTAGCCTCTACCAGACCGAATCATCTGCGCTTCTGCGGTCAAGCAATCCACGTGCCGTCGAGCTTCTCCTGGTATTCGTTAACAGCACATCGAGATAGAGACGAGCCGGGATATCGACTGCTCCTACCCCGTAATCCGCGACGTAGAATTCACGAAGCTTTTGTGAACGAGTCGCCGTCTAAACGCGAAATCTTCCACGAAATATCATAATTTGTACTTTATATCGGAGTAACAGATAAAAATATCTATTAATTAACGTTATTTCATTTGTTTAACGTATTATAGGTTTTTTTTTATCATACTAAATACTAAAGTACATATACATATGTATAACAATCGATTATTTCAAAAATTGAAAGGTTGATACGTTTTTTTCTCAAAATAGAATACCTCTAAAGATATGAGATTTACCTGGATCGACTTGACGTGTCGAAATAGAGTAACACGTAAACCTTAAAATAGAAGAATGAACATAACTTGATTACCTGTTACTAACAGAGAAAAATCTTCTTTTCTCTTTGTCTTCAAAAATTATTGATACTTTGCTATTCTTGTTAGGGGAACGACGGCTTAAGTTGGCTCGGAAATCTTATTACGTGAATATGACGACTTGACATATATATATGTATATCGGCGTTCGTATTACATGCGAGTCGCGAGCGGGAGATTGTTGACCAATCTTTTCCGAACATCGGACTTTCAGCCATACAAGTCGTCATTTATCGTTATCGCCAACCGTCTGGGATTCCCTTGCTATTGTTCTTCCGAGCATAAATCCACCGTAGTCTTGTGATATTCTTATATCGCTGCAACGAGGTATCGAACTACATCGGGGCACGTATCGGAACGAAGAGAGAACAAAAATAAGCGGCGAACGAGGCGGACTGGGACAGGGAAGAGGGAGAGAAGCGGTCGGTAGGCGAAAGGCATCGCCGTTCCGAGGGTGGATTATCGGTTTTGTTTGCCCGGAGGGCCGTCATCGAGTATCGATATTCGCAATCCCGCGGAGCCTGCCGTCGAGCTGATGCAAAAATCAATGAACCAATAACCGAGGTCGATTCTCGTCTGTTGTGCTTATGTGTACGGCATGCAAGCGCCGCATACATGTGCGCTGCTTGTTAGCCCGGAATCCACGAAGAGCTCTTTCAAGACTGATGAGCAGGGAACGGTAATAAGAAAAAAAACGTTTGCTTTATTCCCCCCCCTTTTTTTTAAGTAGCACCGCTTCTGCAATACGAAAACATGTATAACTCACAATCTACAAAGTTGCCGCGGTACGGTAAAAAAAAACTTTACCGTAGAATGTACATTAACAATATTTGCTAATGATATAATACATATCATGTGATGTCATTATTAATTATATTATCAATAATATTAAATTTAATTTATTCGCAAAATTAATAATATTTTACGGAATAATGAGATCATTAAGAAAGTTTCACTCCTTTTCATAGAGATTAACGTTGAAAGTTTTCATTGAGATTCCTATTAAGATTAAATTATGGTATTAAACACCAATCTCACAAACATTGTTACGCCGCTTTATTCGAGAAATAAAAAGATATAAGAGAAATGAAGGAAAAAAAGAAGGATTGTCAGAATCGATCTAAATCTGTTGTCGTCAGCATCAGCGACGACGCGTAATAACGCGAAATCCGGAAAATGAAAACCCGTGCGTTTCCTTCGTTCGATGCCGCGGCACCGAGCGGATCGGACGAATCGATGGATTAAGTGAACAGCGAGAAGGGGTCGGAAAGAGGTTGCACAATCGCGAGGGAGCGCACTAAATCCCAGCAACAAAAAACTCGACCGGCATAAGCCTTTCAAAGTGTTCCGGCGATGTATGGCGGGCCAAGCCGAGAAATTGGGACGTTAGTCGTTATTCTCGTCTGAAATAAATTCATTTTAATTCATTCGTCCTCTCCTATCGGGGCGATAGAGAAATCCCCCATCATTCGAGAAAAATTAAAAAACTCGACGTTGAGCTCGGGGACAGACGCACTCGGGGCCAAATTCACTTTTTCCTTTTTTTTTACGCAACTGCCGCAACAAATCGAAAGGATTGTCAACCTGACGGAATTCAATTTTTTTATAATGGACACCGTAAAAGCCTGGGATTTTGAGTGTCTGGATGTAGCATGCCACTCTATGTTCGACCGTAACCCATTACGAATTAATTCCGCTCCCGTCGTCGCGAGGTTAATACGGTATGAAAAAAATTCTTTATTGAGTTCATTATGGAAGCATTGCATTAATGTACACGATGTTCGTGTTAGGATAACATTATGTTATATCGCGTGGAGGATATTGCCACGAAGGTATTCTAGCGACTGGTGCAACTAGTGCACGGGGCGCGCGCGCGTCAACAATCTCGTCATAAAGCGATCAGCATTTTTCCGTGGGAGCCTGGCCCCGGCGAAAGCACGCGGATTAAAATTCAAAAGCTTCCGGCGCGCCAGAGATCGCTTTAAATTTGCGAAGTTTCCGCGATGCCGGCATCCAACTTTTCGACGATGGATTTGTCCGAAAAAGGCGGACGGAGAGAGGCGGAGAGGAGACGGTAGCGAGAATAGCATCAAGCCGCGCGGCACAAATATTCACTGTGCGTTAAATATAAAGAGAACTTCAAAATTGCACAAAAATCTCGGGATTTCGCGGGATTGGCTTGAAACTTTGTACACGACGCTCGGAATTTTCGTTGTGAAAAGGTAAACGATTAATCTCCCTGTGTGCGCGGTACGATTGCGTTACGTTTGCAACCCGTAACGTTTCGTGAGTCTAATCCGTAGAGTTTGAGCAGCTTTTTTGGTTTAGACGCTTTTGATGCTGCAGTAGCGACGTCCAATTTTATACTAGCACAAAATCAAGCGAATTAAATCAATTTTAACTCGAAAAAGGACTTTTCTTCATTATACTCGTTACAAGAGTATCTTCATATTAAATCTTGCAAGTTTTAAAGTACTGTTCAAAAAGAATTGCAATATTATATATGCATTTAATACATATATCAAATAATTTTATTATATAAATATGAAAAATATAATTATTATATATATTTTACATATTATATATATAAATTTTTATGTGATAATGCCAGAATCTTTTTAAATGTATGTAATATCACTGGAGCTAAAAACCTCCGCGATATTCATTCGAATCGCGGCGGTTAAATGTTCCGGGACAAATCGTCAACCCGTGGAAATCGTGAGATAATGTAATATGACGCATATATACCTCGTAGCACTATCCATTCTCTTAAGTCTAAACCGACCTGAAAAACGCCACCGCGAAGGAACGACGCGATATTCGAGGACGACCTCTCTTGTCTGCCAACGAAAAACTGCTAGCATTTCGTTCTGTCGGGATTTGCTTCCACGTCCAAGAAACCAATTTTCCGCAGGCCTCTCCGCCACTCTTATTCTTCTTTTGAAACGCTCCGATGGAACGCGCCGCCACAGGAAAAGAGAGGAAAAGCGACGTTCGACTTTGAAGAGGGGAATGGAAGAAAAGCAAATCTACTGGAAGAGAAGAAAACACATCAACTTCAATTCTCTCGAATAAATCGGCGATTTACCTAGCGGGTTTAGCAGCCGCGCCATGTTTAATCGAGGCCATTATAACTCGGCCAAGTTATTACAAGCCGAGCTATTAAGAACTTTTGTTAATCCGTAAAAAGTGTCGTGCCTCGCCGAGCGGCGTGAGCCGTTTCTCGTCTACAAAATTCCAGGACAACAAAGCGCAAACCGTTTGAGATTGTTCACCCCCGCAATTACGAAGATACCAATCTCTATATTTACTCGCGGCGGAAAATCGTGGGTGAGTTTGCGCTAAATGGGCGAAATATCGTGTTCAGCGGGATGTGAAAACGGGCACTTTAAAATAACGAAGGGGGATAACGCAAAGAGAAAAAAAAACCCATAGCTTTCTTTTGAGGTAGCCTTCTTGCGGATTCTTGGCTTTCTTGTTTATCAGTAGAAAAACATTCGTAAACAGCGCTAGTTCTCTATTCCGATACAAACGTACAAACTTCGAATCGTGTCTGCCCCACTTTCGACGGAAATCGTAATCTCGTGCTGGTAACGTTATTCGCGCGGCAGCAAGTCCACGAGGAAGGTGCCGGCAGATGCACGGGGTGGAATTCATTACGCGAGACCAGCCGTAGCTTATAACCGTAAAATTCTCACGTGCTATTCTATCGATCCGTAGAATTTTACAGACGTACATCGGTCAAGACGGCTGGCTCCTTACTGGAAAGTAATTCCACGCGGAAGAGCTCGCTCGTATTTAATTACACGCCCTATGCCTTCCCTAAGACGGATACGATCGTTTATTACACTGCTGCAAGCTGGCCACACGTGCATGATGCCTACGAGCACGCGTAATATCTGCTTAATTCTTGTCTAAACTTCAAGTACTTCTCGTTTTTTTATTCTATACACTCTAAATCTGTACTCCAACAATTTGATATAACTCGGTTTTCTTTCGTCTGTAATTTTTGCTTTACGAGGAAAGGGAATTTTGAAAAAGGGGGGCCAACTTCACAGACATTCCCAATTATCCTCCTTTTTATCGAATTTAATCTGTCTTGAATTTAATCCTTTTGTCATTTGTCATTTTGGCTAATTCTGTTGCTTTTTCTAGAGCAAGAAATACTAATTCCTTGTTGTTTATGATATTAATAATCAATTTCTTCATGGAATTTATCAGTCCGTTTTCGAGAAATTTTTGGACGATGTCTTCCACGTCCCGATGACTTCTCTTATTTATAATTTTTTTCGCTAGATTCGAGAAAGCTGTTAGAACTATTATTTGTTATTTTATAAATAACATTCTCCAAAAAAATACTTTTTGAAGAAATGAACAACGAAAGAGAACGAAAGTTTCATATATTTTATTAGGATATATACTTTAAGGATCTGTTAATGTTCATTAGAATTAGCATATGAACGTTGCAATATGCAGTCGAAACGAGTATTTAATCGCGAGGGAACATCGCAGATCAGGAATGAGCTCTAAAACAAGACGGTGATTCGTCATGTCGGGTTTGTCGCCCGGATTTAGATGGGCATCAATTATTCCGAGATACCAAGCCGATTTTGAATGGAGCGTGATATCGACCCACAGTTCGGCGCGTTGCACGAATAGATACGTAGAACGTCGAATCGGTGGTCGGCCGGTACGGTCGCCTAACGAAGAAACAATGGATATTTTGGCGTTAACCCGCAAAAACCGCAGCTGACCCCTCTCTTTGGCTCCACCACCGTCATTGCAGTTATCGACGACGCGTTCGGTAGCTTCGGTGTTACTTTTTCCGTTTGTTCTGCACTGCTGTCGCAGGTCCGTGTTTTGTTAAACAAAAAAATAGAACGCGGTAGAAGTATAGCGGCAGAGATATATTCGCGCAGGCTGCCGCGGATGTTTATCAATTTTTGCGGGAATCGCTTGGCATGTTTCAACGTCAATATGTCTTATTTCGTTTTGCCATCTCTGTAGTGTTCGCGCATTTTCTCGCGATTAAGGAGCGACCAGAAGACGAAGAGAGAGAGAGAGAGAGAGATAGGTGTTTACACTGTGCCGATATATCAGACGACACTATATCATATCCTGTCTGTTTGATGCTACGATGCAGCTTATGTATTATGATCGCATGTATGCATTCTGAAACAGTCGAAATTTCATCATGCCTGTCAGCTCTCGCGTTTGATGAAAATGCGTTTGAAGAATAATTGACAAGCCTTGGAACACGGTTTGGCTGTAATATGTTGTCAACCACGGCGCTCACGTTGCATCATATATCAGTTTCGCTACGTCGCTTTGTCCTTAGTTGATGCATTCCGTTGACGCTTTAACCGAACGTGATTAAAACTTAAGAATTTCAAACTTAAAATATTTTGTTAGATAATGTAAGTTTTTTTGCTACATAAAATTATTACTTTTTTTTTAATATTCACGCTCTCTCTACAAGTTAAAATTTTCAAACATTGTTGAACGTACATACAATTCTCTTGTTACACGATTTTTTATGCTTTTTTTATGTGGCTTTTTGAAAAATTTTTGTAATCTTTCATGTATCTGTACAGACCTTATATAATATTAATTTCTAATAATGAATTAATGAAATTTTTTTTCAATTGGATACATGTCTCCTCATATTATATCATGTTAAAAAAGTTATATTCTAGACAGACTACATATTTCAATCATCATGTAGCTCCAATCATATTTCAGCAGCTCGGTTGTCATTGTCAATCATATGATTCGATTATCATTCATATGTCCGTTCATCCTTATTCCTTTTAAACTCAGTCATGTATATGGCTTTCAATATAAAACAGCGTGCGCTGTGTATCTTCCTTTATAGGATTAGAAATCATAGCATGTGCATCTTCAACCGAGAAGAGGGTTAACGTATTAAGCTAGAAGCTTAGAGTTTCAGTTGCGCAATTGTTTCAGTTCAGTCTTTCTAATATCATCATTTTTTACGCGGTTTTTTCCAAATAATGCGATTTTTTTCATGCGAAACGTATCTAACGCAAAAAAAGAGTTAGGTGTATATGTATGTAGGTATGTATATGTAAAGATAAATTATCTAATATGCGCGTATGAAAGAAAATACTGAAATTATTAATAAACAATGACTAATTACGATAAATATACTCGACAAATAACCGTTTTGATTTATAACAGTATTTATTTTAAAATTACATAATCCAATATGCAATCCAAAAACTTTAATAACTAAAATAATTAGGCTTCAATTTTTAAAAATTATATTCCTTTGTGTAACCGCAGAAAGAAATCATTTCTCGACATGTATTATGTATGATTTGTTCCTATATCGTTTGCTTTCTTCCTACAGATTTATTCATTGCACTTATTCAAAATCACAATCTCACGCAAAGTTGCAATGCGACAATTAGCGCCCCTTAATGACATAACGTAATTTTAGACGCGCACAGTTGAGTAACACCTTCGTGAAATGCACGTAACGCGGCCGTTAATTTGGGAGTAATGTTATGCTTCGCAGGCGTTAAACGTCGCGCGAGTCCTGTTTGTCGTGTTATTTAATTAAAATTTCTATTCAGACTGCTGTTGCACCTCGTTCCAGTTCATGGCTTAGCACTTTAAATCCACAGCTCCGCTCAATACAAGATACAATTTGACGGTAAATGATTATGGAACAAAGTAAAGTGATATTCTAAAATTGTGAAAAAGGAAATAAAGAATATGAACAAATGTTTAAAATATTTTTTATTATATTAAAGAAAGTATTCCAAATTTTACAAATATTTTTGTAATGAAAAAGAAATTAAATATTACACATTCTCTTTCTTTTTTTTTTTAATTAAAAAAATTGGAGATATTTTTATGTATATATAATATGAACTAGATCATAAAGATATTCGAACAAAGTAATAGAATTTATATACAAAACGTAAATCTGTCAGACCAAGTACGTAAAGATTAATAACATACGATTTCGCGAGAGGAATAGGTACGCATTACGTGAATTGTAACTGATGAAAAGGAAAAGATAGCTTGTTAATGAGACAGAAAGGAACAACTGGATAAAAGAAATCCGTTAACGAGGTAGAAGATGAAGCTTCTCTTATCTTGCGCGAATGTCAAGCGAGCGCTAATGAATTCGCGCCCGGTTGCATTTTCACGCACGGCAAAGGGAAGACACGAGTAGTAAAGATACTAGATTGAGGCAGTTGGCACAAGAATTTTGTTTCGGAATGTGCAAAGAAATTCGCTCGGGTTCGTTCATTTATCCCGCGTGTCTGCATAAGTCGGCCGTGAGGCAAGGATCGTAATTCAGACGACATTCCGCGTTAAGGACGTTCGCGGCATGGCCGTCTCGTTCTCAAAAGAAACATCTAGCAAGAAATTTTGTCCTATCTATTTCGCGCTCCACGATCGCCCTCGTGTCATTTGGTGGAACGCGAGTGAGAAGATACGCGCCGAGGTCTTCCAATTATCGGCGCGAGTCTTCCTTGGTCGCAAATTAATGACAAGTTGGTGGCAACGGCTATGAGTTTGACCGCGCGCACAAACGTCGGTTGCGCGATAGTTAGCCGGGTAACTTTGCCCAGAATGACTTTGATAACTGCTGTCATTAAGGCGAATGTCTTCTTATTGGTCATATCCTTCGGCGGTCGTTGTGACGGCATGTGCTAGATATTAGTGTAATTGCTATTTAGGAACAAAGATAATTACTTCTTAATCTATATTAGAATTAAATACATTAAACATACGCACGTTGATGTCATAATGAAATAAATCAATAAATCTCGTATATTTACGGATATATCTACATATAACTTGCATTTGCCACTCGCAACTTAATAAAAGCGTAATAAAATAAATCAAATATCATATATTTACCGCGTGACATACATTTGCTACTCGCAACTTAATAAAAGCAAACGAGACATAACAATATTTTTATTTTGAAAATATAATAATTTGCTACTACATTGCTATAATATTACGGTAAGAAACTATTTTACAATTATTTATTTTAGTAAATTCTGTGGAAAAACAGAAAAATATTTTTTTTTTCATTTTTTGCTAAGATAATGGGCCCTTGCTAGGATGTCGGCTAAATTACGTCGAGAAATTACTTCTCTGAACGATCTAAATTAAGTTTCAAGTCCCATGGGTGGCATTTCAAAAGCATACGAAATTTCACGATTGCTTGACGTGTTTTACGTCTCGATAAACACGTTCAAATCTTATAATCTTGAGGGAAAAAAAATCTGACAGGTAATATCGTCGAGATTCAATTGAAGTCATATCGCCGTTCGCTCGGGAGAATGGATGAAATAAGAATAGGGCAAAAGAGGATTCTGTGGTTAATTTAGAGAAACGTCAAAGAGTTCGAAAAAGTCCATCTTCGCGGAGCATCGTTAACCATTTTTGTTCCCTCATGCTTACCCTGGGATTACAGCCGTAAAAAAGGTTCATCAACGACAACGAAGCATGAAAAATGGTTTCTCGCGTGAGTGGTAGAAAGCCTTATAATTTCACCGAAGCAGACAGGAATGACGCGCACCAACACGCGCTTCCATATAATTCGCTATCTTTTCATTCCTTTCCAGGATGAATTTTTAGATGTCGAGTGCAATGCGCGAGATTTAATTTGTAATGAGCAGAAATTCTATGTCCTTGACGGAGTATAACTTTTCACGTAATTACAACAAGTACAAACCAGCAAATATTTCTCGCGTCCTTATCTACTATTAAGTTTAATTGCTGATTTTTTTTCAACTCTCGTGTTTTCCGATAACTGCAGTCTGTTGTAAATAGATTACTTTATCGTTATCGTGATAAATACATTCGAATAGATTACCACGACGTGCATCATGAGAAAATAAAAATCCAATCTTCATGTTTCTTCTTTTGCTCCTCTCGTTAACTCACCTCGTTGATTAGCTCTTTCTTTATCTTCATCTTTGGCGTCTATTTCTCTCAAGTAATTACCTCTATGTATCGTTTAGTCGTCTCTCAGTCTCCGGCAACAATTCTTTTTCTCACGGAACGTCGGAACTTTGCACCTTCATTTCCACCCGGGAGAGATCGATAATCGAGACTCTCGTGGAAAACGGATCTAGAACAAGGAGGAAGGATGAAATTATTCCGAGCCTCGGAGTCGAAAGTCCCCCGGGATATCCGCCGGCGAATTTCATATTTCTGCTTCTTGTAGATGCCGAGCGTCGAAGTCTTCCAGAGGACCCTTCCGCGCCCAATCTTCTCGTAAAAAGAACCCTTCGCCCCATTGCCCTCGTAAAGACCGCACCTAAGGGTGAAAAATAATCAGAGAAGCCCGATAGAGCCGTAACTGCTTCTGATTTATATAATCGTATATACCTCTTAAAGCGGAACATGTCTGCGTTTATAAATAGACGTAAATCGCGATAACTTCAACGTAAATTATTGGCGTCGTTGTGAAAATTGCGAGGGTTTTCGAAGAAATAGTAGATTATTTTCTAAGAGAATTTTATATGTGATATTAATAATACTATTTGTAAAAGAGAAAAAGAAGTATTTTAAGTTTAAGAAAAAGTATTTATAGAAACATTCGGTTGATGATAGTTCAAAACGATAAAACCGCTAGAAAAGAAACTGATAAAAATGCGCTCTAAAATACATTGGAACTCCGCGAAAGAGGATTCAAAAGTAATTTATTTTCATGTGTAAAAAGGAAAGTGAAGCAAAAGACAATAAGAAACGGCATACAATAAGGCGAGCAGCCGTTAAGGGGAAAGAGATGGATGTATAACAGGAACGAGGGTAAGCAGAATGTGTGCAAAGGAGAGCTGGGAGAGACACTTCAGGAAATCGTACTAGAAACTCGCCAGAGTTTTCGTCCCGTTTTGGTGCACCACTAGTGCTCCGAGAAGAGATACGACAACGTAAGAAAAATAAAGGCTTTCCCCTCCTCCTCTCTGCAGTACAGAACGCCGCTTCTTCCGTCCCTCTTCTTGTTGCGAATCGCGTTTCTCTCCTCGCTACGACTTGCTTACTTTTCGTCCGCGTCGAGTTTCGTTTTCCCTTCTCTTCCGCTCTTTTGCTCGGTCTCTCCTCTCGAGAATTATTAAAGGGAAAACACCCACGAAAATCCGTTTTCGGTTGAGCGGCGTGGCAGGAGGAGGAGACGGCGGTAACTCGCGGATTCTCGTTGCCGTGGTTCGCGCCGGGCGGGCGCTCGCCGCGTGGTAGATAAAGATAAATGTCGCAAACGAAAGAAAATTACGTACTACGAGCGGCGGCGGGCGCCACGACCCGCTGCTCGTGAAATTTTTAAGCCGCCCATAAATATTCCATTCATACTTTTACTCTCCTGCCGCTGGATATAGCCGGTGCACCGGCTAAACGCGCCGGCAGCTGCCTCCGCTCGCGTGCGGGATTCGAAAAATACAACGAACGAAAGCGATCCGTGCACACGCTCGGTTTCCCCGACGCGCGTGTGCACCGGGGCGTGATCAAAGCCGCGTCAAGCCGAACGGAAACTTTTGGACGGATATTCCATATATTGCACAGCGGCTGCCTTCAAATTTCGGAAGTTCGATAGCCGCCGGCGCCATTATTACGTACAAATGGAAGTTCGGTCGAATCGCGGGTGGCCTGATTTGCCATGTTTTACACCGTACCTAACGAACTGAACAACAATCGATTTAACGCACGGTTTACCTAATTGCGTTTCGCGATCAAAGCGCGGAGCGCCGAAGCGCGAGACAACGTCGAAAATATGAAGATCTTTATGCAATATTATGATCGTTTACATATATTTCGCATATATAGAAATATAATAATTCTAATCTGACATGTATAATACCTTGATCTACACCGATATTTAACATTTTGTGAGTATCGAATATCAATCTTATTCAAACATATATATATATAAGTAAATTTAAAGAGATCAGTAAAAGCAAAATTTCAAAAAGACACAGTGTAAAAGATGAGAAATAGCTTTTCGTGAAACAAGTTCGGAAGATTCTGATTCTTTGATATATTTCTGATAATAATTGTAATAAGACATTAAATAATGAACGTAGCAAACTTTTTAAGTAGCACAAAATTAATTCCCATTTTAAGACATTAATTTTCGAAATTTTCGCGAAGCCGAGTACATTTCTTCATTTCAACAACGTTCAGCATTCGTTAACAATTTATTCCGAAACGCCGGCAAGACTTATATTTTATAAGTGTCGTTACTTGTATCGAGTGTACGTGATGCTCTGCTGGAACTGGTAATCTTTATCCATACCTAGAGCTTTAGTATGCGGATCATGTATTACCTTCCTATCTTCGTATGTCCAATCAAATCCTCCATTCTATATTGAGCTCTTAAAATCATAAATACTTATATAACATTACAATGAAAATATGTACATTTTGTAGACGAAACTTAAATATTCTATTAGTGCCTTGAAAAACGAGACATTTCCGTGTAGACGGTATAGTTACGAAATATTGTATGCTCTGTCTTGATGTCTAATGCTATCTACTTTCGTCCATTTATACGCACAGACCAGTCTTAAATCATGCATGAGTTAATCCGAAACAGATTCAAGAATATAATGAAACGTGTCTTGCACGGTGGTGTATGATTTTCGCATCAACGTGATTTAGTACCTCTGTGTCCAGCATGCGAGTCGTTAGACTTCTTAACGCTTGTTTCACCACACTCAATTTAATACGGTGTGCTTCGAGCAGTATAGCGGATGAAAGCGGAGGGGCGAACTAAACTGCGACTTATCGATTCCCGATTGCAGCGTGTACGCGTTGCCACGCGAAAAATCGCCGAAAACCTGTATCCGTCCGACCAATTATCGCAAAACATTACATTTTCGTGCCCGTATTAATTAATGCCACCGTATGCCTGGTTTTTCGGTTCGCTGCGTAACCCGTCGTCGGGACGAATTAACGGGGATGAAGAAACTGGAATCACGTGCTGCTGAGCGTAACGTATTTTACGAATTGCTCGAAACATGAGCAAATAGTTCATTAACAGATATATTTAAGGCATTTGTAGCGCTATTATAAAATCAATGCGATAACAATCACGTAGCAATCATAAGGTACTGAAATTTCTGTCGTACCATTTTCGTTATTAAGATTTTTTACTGTAATTTCTAGAATACGTAATTAAAATATTGTACGGTGGTTATGGATACATTCGATATGGAAGAACGACGGAGTTACAACGGCAACGAGAAGTATCGACGCGTCAATCGCCCTAAACAATACGTCGCGGATATACGTTCGCCGCCGAATATGAAAAATACGTCGCGATAACAGCCGCGTCGATACGAGGTGCATACGAGGCATTTATGTCATTCTAAAACGAAGCGTCGAAATCAATCCGAATAACATTGTAAAAGCGGGATAACGCGACGTGACGGATTAAATTTAAAAATCCAATTTTTCAATAGTTTAAAAAGACGATTTAAAAGAATGATAATTCGGAAGTCAGTACTATTCTGATAAAAGGATCTTTCTTTTAAATTTGATATAACTATCTTAACTATTTAATCCGTTTATGGAAATCACTTTATTAGTAATTGACTCAATGGATTGTATTTTCGTCGAATGTTTTATATGATTTATGAGGACAAAAAATAACGATTTAAATGTTACGAACAATTTAAATATAAAAAGTTTTTCGATACTAAATTTCATTTATGTCTATTTGACACCGTAACAGCCGATAATTGATTGATATTTAAAGGAACGGTACTTTATTTATAAATATAAAAAGAGGATTGATTTTTAATAAAGAAAATTGATTTTGCAATGTTTTTTTTTTTTTAGTAATATTAATGGACCAAATAAATAGAAAATGTACAGACGTTAGTGCTGAAAGAATAATGGACAAAATAATTAGTTCGGTCGCCGTCAACGATATCGATCGCGTGAGAAAGAGTGAGATGTATGACAAGGGACTAGGGAGTAAGGCGTAAGTAAAGTAACAATGGCCGGATAGGAGTGCCATATAAGAATAGTACGAATTGGTCTAGATAAAAACGATCGAAGCGATAGGGGTGATCGCAATATAAAATCTTGGTGGGACCCAAGCCATATGACGTTCCAATTCCAACGTTCTGCAGTTCGTATGTCCGTCCATGCGCATACTATTCCACTTCCGCAGCGATATATCCCATCGACTTCCTTTCGCCGGCGCATCCTACCTCGCTGAAACACGAGGCGTTACTTCACCCATTCTCTTTTCTCGACCTGCGATTCGTCTCTTTCCTCGTTGTATCCCATCTCACCCGGGCGCCTGTGTTCCCTCTTTTCATAACTCTCGAAAGCCTCTCCACAGGTCTGGGCTGCTTTACAAAATCGATAGTGAGGAGTTTTTCACGCGCGCGATTCAGTCGCGTCCCTCATGTGTTTTCTCTCTTTAGTTATTTTTAAGCGCTATAGCATTCAACGACAAGTATTTCTGTTTGGTTTTTTTTATTTAGTGCAATCTTTAACCGTGACAATTTTATATAATTAATACCGCATAAAATGAAATATTTAATCACGATTTAATAGCTGACGTTTCTAATTGAGATAAATTGCCGAACGAATCGAGCAATTTTAAGAACATTCGAGGCATTTCTATCCTGTGCAAGGTTTTAAACGAAAATATTATTAGATTTTATTTGATTTTCTAAATAATTCAGCGCTGCAAGCTTTTTAAGTACACGGAAAAAAAAATTAAGTTGCTTTAATTAAACGTCGACGTCACGGGCTGCCACAAGTATATGTAGTTAATTCAATTGGATATTATTGGACCAAATATTTAAAGTATTAAAACAATTATCTGATGTTTTTTGTTCATTAATATTGATGTGGTGTGTTGCATCAATAAATTTTATCTCAATAACACTGATGCTGTTGATATAAAACATTATGCTGTTGACATATACTACATCATTTTTTTCCCGTGTACCCTTGCGAGAAAGATCTCTTGCTTATTTATATAAAATAGATTGACACATTTCATTTTTCATTTTATTTCTCGACGCGATCTTGTCCTACGAATATATTTCTTGCGTACCAAATGTACAATATTTTGGTCCTGTATCCTAGGGCGGATGTAGTTACATCTGTCATCGCGGTTTCTTTCCATGTGCGTTGTTAAGGATAGTAGCCGAGCGCGGAAAGAAAAATGGAAAATGGAAACGCGGATGGAAAGAGAAAGGGAGAGAGATGAGAAAGGCAGATGCAATAACGTCGCGTTTGTACGCGGTCGTAATTCCGGCTATATCGAGCATTTCACGATGACGAGATACGAGCGTCTAGCTAGATGAACAACGAGCCGGTAAGGAAGGGGATGAAAGGGAACTAGGCAACAAGCGGAGGAGGAGGCTCCGGATAGCGGCTAAATCATTTAACGGTACGTGCTGCGGCCGGAGAGCAGGCTTAGGGTACTCGGAGAGGCTCGGGATTACGGCTCGCTTTGTGATCAATCGGGTTCATTGGTTTCTAATCGCTCGCTACGATGGACCCGTATTCTAGATATAGCAGGAATATACCCGGTACGCCGGCGATAAGCTTCTCGCGTCAGTCGTGCCCTTAGAATTGATCGCGAATACATTGTGCGGGATGGAAGATAGACGACAGGAAATGCTAAAAGATAAATAAACAAGACGGATGCACGAAAATAGTAGGAAGCGTGTATATATCAAGTTAAAGTGTTTTTTTTCCTCAAAGAAAATTTGATTGTTTATCACATTTTTTTTGCGACTTCTTGATCTTTAACATATAATATTTTGATTAAATAGCTCGATAAAAATCAAACGATGTAAGAAATAAGATTCTGAAAGAATTATTGCGCGGGGAGACCGAGATGAGCAACTCGATCATTATGCAAACTTTGTTCCGCTAAATTCGAATAGATGCTGGCATTTCCCACGATTTCCTATGGGATCTTCTGCTCTCTTCCATTGCATACATCTCATTTCCTTTTGTAATACGTTAGCTCCCACGGTGCTAGCTTTGTACAAATAAATTGCATTTCTTTCCATAATAATCTCCTTCGCCGTCGTAGCTCTCCATAAATTGCCCCACGCGATTATATGCAAGTAAAAATATAATGTCAAAATATAAAAGTAAAGAAGGAAACGATGTAATATATTCACTCGCGTTATTACGAGAATTTATTAAAGTTTGAAGAAATTAAAATTATTAGATTTATTAAGAATATTATGTCACTTATATTTCTTGAATAATTCAGCAGCAAAATGCAATTAAGTATTATTATATTTAATCAGATTTTTTCCCTTTTTTTTCTCTCATTTTTTTCTCTCTTCTTAAAATTTTATTATTACCGAATATTAGTAGTAGAAATCAACGTTGTCAACCGACAAATTGCATCAGTTCGCAAGAATCTAACGTTATGCATGGGAACATTCTTTTGGAAAGTTGTGCTCCGCTTCGTTCCTCGCAAGGCACGTAGCGCTGAATAGAGGATTAATGATCGTGTTTGTAACTTTGATGCGTTGCGACGACTGCAAGGCGCAGCCGCGTCAGCCGGGATTGAATGCAGCTGCAGCATTCGGCTGTTGCTCGCGTTTATGCGGCGACCGTAACGTCGGCGAAACGCGAGACGGACGATCGTTTGAGCGAGTTTGAGGGAGGTCTCTCGCCCGGAGGAGGAGGAAGGTTAAACGAGGTGTTTTGTTGCGTGTTCTCGGACCGTACTCGAAACTCGACCATACGTATGTATGTCGTGCGGCAGTCGCCGACGGTATTCCCAGGTGTAAACAGCCAACTTTGTCGGATTTCAAATCGACGAGATTATTCGACGCGTTCGAGGCGCTGATATATCCATCGGTTCCCAAAGGACCATCGCTTTCCATCGTTACCTTTGAAATTGCAACGCACGACAGGCTGATTTAACCTTGTAAGATATTAAAAATTCTCGCAAAAAGTGAGACGGCGCGTAAAAATTGGAAACATTCGTTTTGTACTCATGGATTTTTTATTGTTAAGAATCCGGTTTATTTCGGTGATTTTTTTTCAATTCAGAGGAAATCGGCAAATTCGCCGAAATTCATTTATTCTACAAGAGTAACGGTATCGACGCTTTAAATTGTGACAAGACAAATTTGTTCGGTCGTAAAATATCGAGACTTTATCAGGCCGCGAAAGATCACGTAGTACATCGCTGTAAAAGTTGGAAGCATCGGTTTCACAGCTCTTTTCTCAAGCGTCCTGTTTACTTCTTAAAGTTCAAAGCAAATTGGCACAGGAACGCGATGTAAGAGCGTATCGGAGAAAAGCCGAGGACACGTTCTCAGCTCTGACGAGGGACAGATTTATCGGCCAAGCCGATAAGGCAAAGGGTTGCTTGCACTCGGATCGAGGGCGTTAGGTTGACGGGCAGCGCTCAAATGCCGCTCGTTAAACGTTATTTATAAGAAATTCCGGATGCTTTCGAAATCGATGGGACGAAGAACGCGTTTGGAAGATATGGATGATGACCGAGCATGGGCCCGTTAAGAGCTGAGGGAAACAAGGATACGTCATTTTCCTTTCGGATAAATAAAAGCTCTTTCTTGATCGTTCGTTCAGGGGCGAGGAAATAGAAAACAACTGAGAAAGAGAGAGAAAGAGGGAATGTCGGAGAAACTCCTTCTCGAGTTCGATCAAACGGTATTGCGGCCTTCGGTTTCAGGTCAGACGTTCGATCATCTCGACATATGGAAGAGGTAAGATCGAAGAGGAAAACGATTTTGAGCACGAAAGCACTAAACCGGCTCGTGGGAGAAACTTTTCGAGAGATTTAAGATCTCTCCTCCGATCGGTCGCGTCCCCCCCCCCCCCCCCAACGAACAATTCTTTCACGATGATAAGTCGATCTGTCGTTACGAGACGGAACGAGATTCGACATTTCTTGCAATACTGCGGAATTTAATATTCTTTCCTAGGAAAGTTTAGCGGAATCCTTTTAGAGGTTTAGGCGAGGGCAAGAAACACGCCGCTCGGCGCGGCGGCCGCCCGTCGTCTGAGATCGAAGGCGAAAAGTTCAAGATTCCTATTTACGTTTTGCTTGTAAAGTGTGAAAGTTGAAGCATATTTTGCCCGTCTTGCTAACTTTTCATAGCTCCCGGTGGAATAATACTAAGGTACACGGGGCGAAACGTTGTAACGCGAGCGCGCCGAAGTGTCGAACAGCGTGATAATACGAGGAACGATTTTCGCAAGGAAAATTCTCGCCCGCGGCAAACCGTTCTCATTGACCGCTCATTGATCGTGTATCGATTTAACTTGCGCACTTTGCTCATCGTTAACGACTGTAATTTACGGTTGATAAAAAAGGCACTACTGTATATTCCGTAAATTGCTTCTGTAAATGACAATCGTTGGCGTAATACAAACGTGCACCGTATATGCACCGTAATATGGACAAACTGACGCAGTTGACAATAGTAGATGGAGCACATAAGTAATAAACGGGGAGCATTTTTCTTCGACATATGCATTCACGTTTGCCATACTTCTTGTCAATGTCGTTATGCGTTCAGGGAAACGACGGGACAACGGAATAAACAACGAAAGACGAGCACTGCGGTTGAGGCGTCCGCGATATATGGCTCAGGATTATGGATGGCGATTTAAACTCGGCACCTAATCCATCACGACACACGTTCGTGCACTGGTATACCACGTTGCTTCTGAGCGCACTGATTGGGTTATGAATTTCGTTCCGACGAGTTCATTGTCTTCTAAGTTTGTTAATTTCGAAGCAGTTCAAAGTTTAAAATAGATATGAACGGAAACGAATATTTAAGAAATATTTAAACACTTCGTGAGACGAATGTAGCTATTCTCGTTTAAAATTCAAGTAAATATTGCAGTTTCTCGCGGAGAAAAAGAAGAAGTGAAGGAACGATTTTTAGCAGGAGGAAATTTTAGCAAGAATATCGTCCACAGATTTTGCGTTACATTAATTATCATCGTAAGATCCATTTTCATCATCGCGTGAGGTTCGTTCATACTCGTCGACTATACGAAAACCGAGCGGGGAAAAAACGCGACGGATGTTCGTTCGCTGAACTGATTGGCGGAACGAGCGAAAAGTATACAAAATAACAGATGCAGGGAGAGGTGCGAGAGGAAAGAGATAAATGAATGGCGCGGATCAAACGGAGGGAATGAGAAAGAGAAGAAAACGTGAGCGAGGTGGCCAGGTGAAGGGGGGGGGGGAATTGAGAGATCGGCGTACAGGACGGACGAGCGAATGCAGGAAAGCGGAACTCGAAACTGCACCGCGCTCGAGAAAATTGCGTTCCCGTTGATAATATCGAGCCGCATGGCTGATAACGCAGGGGCGCGCTAAGGGGTAAACGAACCCCGCGTGCCGGCTCTCCGCGGTTACACCGCCGTACATTTTCCCCGTGTGCACGCGCACACGTGATGTATGTGCCAATGTGCATGCCTGCTTTGCATTTTTACGGTGCACGTAGAATGAAGCGGTATAAAGCAGTCTCCACGTTCTGTTCTCCATCGCTTTCTCGCCCTCCGCCTCTTCCCCCCTCGTCCCCTTTCTCACTCTCTTTTTCTTTCTCGGTCACGCGGTATCGCACGGGACGCGCGATCGCGTGCTCCACGAGAATCCAGGGGAATACCGTCACGAGACCGATGGAATTTCTCCCCGCAGTTATCCGCATATTTTGTAGTTTGAGACGCGCGCATATAGATTGCGTTTATTTTCCGCGTGACATGTGTCGCCGGATACACGCCGGCATTAAGGCCAGCACAGTAGGCCGGGCGGCCGCGGCCGCGCAATTCCGCAAATCGATTGTACGCGATGCCAAAGAGGATTGCGAGGATGAAGAGCCTGCGGGTTAGAAGCGCGCCACGTTTTGATCGCCGAAGTGCATTTAGAATCAATTTTCGACGATCCGTTGATTGGGTCGACCCCCCTCTCTCTCTCTCTCTGTCTCTCTCTCCTCGCTTTCTCTCTGTCTCTCTTTTGTGAAACTCTTCCGCTGCATTAGTGAAACAATTAATTCGCAACGTAGGGCGACGCGGCAACGTTCGCGTTAAGTACACCTACCTGCCCAGTGAGCTCGCATTCGCTTGTGGAGCAAAGCGGAAAAAGGAGTGAAACGAAGAATGGGGAAAGGTAGCTACTGCTCGGTTAGAAATGCGATTAAATCTTTGCGCATTAAACGAGATTACATCGCGGAAAACATTCGTCTTATTCGACGTAGGTAAAATGGCCGCAGCGCGCTTATTATATAATTTCAGAATTATTTGTAGAACGCACGCGTTAAATCTCTTTCCGAGATTTTAATTGAGGTCACACTCATTGTGTCTAGCACCATTAAAAAAATCAGAATTGCGCGCAATTAAAAAATACCTATAACATTATTTAAAATTATTTTTCACATAATGAAAAGAAGCGACACACGGATAAAATATAATGAACACGATGATATCAATATATATTATAAAACCAAAAAGGGTTAATACTTTATTCCGTCAGAAATGAATACAATATTTAACATATATATATTTCTATAGAGGTTCATATGTATATGCACAAATGTTATCCGAGTTACAATAATAATTAATGACGTTACCGTCCTTATTAACTGGCTGTAAAATCGTATGAATCGTGTACTCGCGTAATAATCCATACCTACATGGTAAAGTTAGTGTTTCAAGAGCCAGGTGGTATTCTCGAAATAATGAAGAGCGTAATTGCGCCGATGTACATGACCCTCACGGTGAGCGCGCTGAGTGGAGTATAATATCTGGAGACTATTAAATCTTAGAGACTACTAAACGCTTTGATTGTGCCGATATTATGCAATATTAACAAATTTTCACGCTTGAATAATCGTTTACTCGTGTCGCTGACTCTTCAAGAATTTTGCAAGTGTGCATAATGTTCATAGCACCGGAATATGTGCACCGCACAATTATGGACGACACATCGAATTTCGAATATTACGTCGGAGGAAATCGTGCGCGCAGGTGATTCTCTGATTCCTCAGCGAAGAAATTCCCCTTCGCCGTCGTTCGAAGCGAGAATGTGCGCGCAACGTGTAGAATAAAATTAGTTCGGCATTCGCTCTCGCAATATCATTTTCGCCGCTGAACTTTCAGCGATGCTGCGAGGCAGAGAAACGCTGCCAGGCTATATATCCGACATTCGGAGCCAGACCATGGAAAGTGAACAGCCGAGAAGAGTTTCCAGCGGTAAACATCGTTCTCCAAATATTCCCTCGTCGACGTCTCTTCAATCTTACTCTGCTATAACATCCTCGAAAGAACAATAGGTATACGGAACATTTTCCGGCCATTTTGACGAAAGTCGTTTATTTCTCCTTCATTCCACTCTCTCTTTTTCTCTCTATCTCTATCTCTCTACGTTTTCTCCTTCCGGTGCATATCTCATCAGTACCGGTCGCGTCCGCTGGGATCAATCGAACACGGAATATCCTCTTAGATTTCTCACTCGTGACATCATTTGAGATTTCGCTTTTGTCGTCACTTCCACGGTCATGACATTCGCAAGTAAGTTCTTGCACCTTATCTATGTGATTCAGGCTTCCTCGACGATGCATAATCCGCGAGTGCATGTTGCGCGCGTACACGCTGTCCGTGTGTCACGTGGGTGTGCGCGTGCTTGCATGTGTGTGGCTTAAAGCATGTTTTATGTGGCCCAATCCTCGTTAATCTTTCAACGTGCATTCGAATGAGCTGCACCACTGCACTGCAACATCCAGTTAGTAGTAGTAACAAGCTATTTCGATGATTACAATGGTGCTTTGCACTCTTGCACATGTGTTAGAAATATCACAGCGATTATCGCGCTAAAACGGATTCTTTAACGGATATATTGAAACATATAAAAACCATTTCTATCAAAATTTCTTTTTTTTACATATAATTCTAATAATCACATGCAATAATGATGTACATGCGAACATCAAGTAGATTAAAACGTTTTTATTTTTAGCTGTTTTATCACAGAAAAAGCGAAGTAATAATGTGATGTATGCATGTATATAATCGTTTTATATAAAATTAATTGCGAAAATTGTGGCAGTGCGGTTATTGCAATACCGCAGTATTTTTGCATGATAATGTCAACGGTCATTGTTTTTGAATAATTTTAGTAAAAAATTAATAAAGGTCATTTATTAACAATTAAAAATAATTTTAATTTTATTTAAAGGTCAATTATTATCAATTAAAAATAATATTAATGTTATTGATGAAGTAAGAGAATTGTTATTAATAAAATAATTCTAATTTTCTTTCGCAATAATTTTGCAATAGCTATAAATTTTATTGTTATATTTTTTAATTTTCACGCATTTCTCCTCGTAAATTGCAATCATGAATGCCGTGTAACTTTCTGCCTCCGTATAACTGAAGTTTATAACCGCATTTTCGCGCACAGAACGTCCCGCGGTTTGAATATAATTTGCGAGAATACGTAACGCACGTTAATCTTAGGCCGGACCGCGTACACCTAGGATACATGCGAGCAATATATTCTACCCTAAATGCAGTTACGTTTGCACATACCGCGTCCAGAAAAACGCGGATTCTTCCGAATTCGCGGTCACGTTCTACTTTTCCTCATTTTATTTTTGCTTTCTTTCCCCGCGTGCGCCCGCCCCCGCCCTCTGCCCCCGCGCTCGCAATTCTCTCACCCCGATTCCGTGACGATATTTTTTCTATGTTTTGCAACGGGTCCTGCCTGCGCTTCCTTCCCTCCCTTCCACCCCTCCTGCCTTTCTGAGCCTTGTTTCGCCTGGATGTACCCAACGGTTTCGCCGGCAACCCTCGAACAAAACCCCCAACCGCGTTGCAGTGCCAACAAACGCGTACCACCGCAACAACCCTCTGCAAGCCACTATAGCAGCATCTCCGCCTCTCTCCCTCGACATCCTCCTGCGTTGCAATGGAGGCGCAACCTTTCCTAGACACGGTATAACCGCTACGGCTACGATACGACCTCGGGCTTTTATTTTGAATTAACATTAACAGGTTTCTGCGTTGGAGAATTTATGCGAAGGTGCACACACAAATAAGTCACACTGGTTCGCAATAAATGGCCACATTCTAATGCGGAGAAATATTTGTTGCAATATATTTATATATATTTGTCCGTAGAAGTCGAGAGATAATTTGACAGGCGTCAGTCGACAGCTGATGGATGAATACATGTTATATCTGGTACCATTGTTCTGTTAATCTCTGTTTTTCATGATATAGTTTTAGATGTAAAATATATGTAAAGCTTAACGTCCTGCATTAATAATAAAATTATTTCTACTGTTTTGGAAGCTAGAAACAACGGCATACGTATGTACTTTCCTAATATACGCTTAAGTAATAATAATGTTAACAAATGTCATTTTTGAACTAAATCTTTTTATTTCAAGTGAATATATTGGACGTCACAACCGCTACGATTTCACCTCTATTTTGCATATCGAGTCATCAATTATACATTTTCATTAAATCCGTTACTGTTACGTCAACGCTATGAGAGTTCACCGCACCGTCACGAGGACGAGTCAGGCTAATTAGAAGTTACATCGCTAATAAATCCGACGGGAATTCAATAGCGATTTCGAGGATTATCAATCCTGCGGTTATCATCGATCGCGCACGCCTCGTCGAAAATACGCTAGGAATTTTTAAATGCGAAACACGAGAACACGGGGGGATAAATCCGACGCGCAAACGGCGGCATGAGAGCGGCAAAAAAATTCATATTACTACAAATGCGGCGCGAATGAATTTACGACGACCATAAATTCTTGCTTATTCCAAATTATGCCCCATATCTGTCGTTACCTGCCGCGACGGGATAAATTACGGGCGCGGATAACACTGATATCTGTCCGTTTATAATAAATAAAGCGATCTAATTTCGAATGTCCGCTCTAGGTTCGCCCGTCGATGAATAACGCTCTGTGTCGTCGGATTAAAGGTCAAATAAAAAGAAAAAAAGAGGAAAACATTCAGAATCGCCGAAACTATCCCGGCGTGCCGTGCACTCCTGAAATAACTGTCGTTCCGAAGTCTTTCTCTTTTACCTTTTTCCCCGCTCCGCACACTATTCGTTTGCCACTCCTTCCTTTTCATCTCTTCTTATTTTTATTCGAGCGTCTCGTACTAGTAGGTATTCGACCATTCTAACCCGAGTGCGGTGGTTCCGAGTAGGTCGACCGACTATTGGACATTCCACTCCATTTGCGAGACCTTTAAAATTGTAATATACTTCCCCTTCTTTTTTTTTTAATTAAATTCCGTCCCATCCGCCCGTTCGTGCCTCTCGTTCGAACGTCTATGCTGGAGACGCGAGGCTCGTCGAATGCACCAGAACTCGATCTCGCGACGATTTTTCACGGTTTTTCTCCCTCCATCTTTCCTCTTCCGATTAGAAGCTGAATATCTGAAATTCATGCCATTCGTCGCATGTCGACATTCAGTATAGAACGTTCAGTATAGAACACATATTTGTCAGTGCTGGACGATCGATGTGATATGAGCTCTCAATATCACGGATCAGTATCTATCGATAGGTCAGATGTAACATTGTCTTGTCGGTATTTTTTTATTTTTATTTTTGCAGAAATATTTCAGGATATATACGTATGTTATATGTACATATATATGTATATGTATATACCGCGGACTCGAATAGAAGTCATATCACAAAGCGAGTTAAATCGGTTTGAGCGCCGTTTAAAGTTCCTGCAAGCACATAATGTTTTTAGCCCTTAACTGGAACCCGGGGTGTTAAACACCCCAAAACGAAGTTTAGGCGTTTTTTTCGGTCGGTTAATCTATGAATTTCGCATCGCAGTGCCATCTTGTCGTTAGTTCGAGTCACCAATGACACATTCCTGACTTAAACATAAAATAAAAATAAGTTTTCTTATAAAAATCAAGATTTTAATTCAGAAAAAAGGGGCACAGGCGATCATGAAAAAAATATTTTTTTTATACCCACTACAATCATAATTTTTTTCGTAAAGTACTCTATCTCAAGAACATCGTGTTAAATTTTTATCAAACAATATTTATTTTTGACCGAGATATGATTTTTTTTAGCAAAACGCAATTTTCATGACAAATTTATTTCAAGAATTTTTTTAAAGTCTTAAAACTAAAAATTTCATAGTTTAGGCTCATGGGTATCATTTTCCAGTGTTTAATGTATGTACTTGATTTTTTTCAAGCCTATTGGAGCTTCCATTTCGCCGTAACCAACGTTCAAAGTCGTGTGGGGTATACAACACCCCGTGTGCAGATAACGTTTGATCGCGGACGTGTGCTAGTTAAGGGTTAATGTTTTTAAAGTTTTTATGAAGAATTAGAAGTGTCATGTAAAAGACATGTAAAACCTTTAATCTTGAATTCTGAATGATAATTTTGCTTTTTCGAGTGAGAACGCGAGACAGCGTGTCGCCTTAAATTCAGAAACCGCCAGGCGCACTTACCAATTCTTCGCGCACTTGCCCGGACGAGTAAAACTGGAGGAATAGCCTTAGTTTTGTCAGGTGGATGAAACTCCACCGCAAAAGTAGAGCTGGCGTTGCGGCAGTGACGTATGCGTGTTTTATAATGCAGAGTACGCGAACTCACTTTGCCGCGGTCGCGCGCGAAGGAACTTCAGAAAGCGAACGGGAAGACGAACTCGTGCGTAAACGTTGTCGTACCTCGTAAATCTTTTTTCATACATTTTCACATGGTTTTCTCTTAAGTGCGCTGAGTACACACTCAACGTCCTAAATGCTTAAACCGCTCGTTACTTTGGCCGCGTGCGCGTATAAGAACAATAATGGGCGACAACAGGGCCGGTAAACTCCCTTCGGCGTCTCTCTATAGCGGTTGATAGGATTTAACGAGGTATCTAGCACTTTCACAGGACCATCCGGCGATGGACGATTTTGTTGGACGTTAAGCCGCGAAGGAAACCGCCGTCGGAGTTAGGCCAGCGCGTCAAAGCAGCTCCGATCGATTCAATTAGGTTGATTCCGATTGACTTAAAAGGCATTAAAGCTCGGGGTCTAATCCCATTCCACCGTCGACCGAGTTCCGCACGATTCACCTCTTCGACTCTCCTCTTCATACCTACTCGGCCTCCTTTCCGCGGTGCTTAGGAAGTTTTCACTGGCTATACGAGAAATCGGTCGGTGGCGAGCTCTAGTCCTTTCCCCGCTTGGGGACGGTTTGTCAGAAACGTTATTGGGACAGCGGTACGTTATCGAACCTGGAACGAACGTGTTTTAGACACGTTTACGATCGGCGAACAGTATATCCCCCGTCCCGGAACTTTTCACATAAAATGATTTACAGTCGCGCGATATAAAGTCGCGCGTTTTATTTTTAATCCTATCCTACGTCACGGAAATTGTCGGACGACAGTGTTTATGAGTATCGACATCTCCAGCTTTCCATTAGGGTTCTGGAAAATTTTCAGATTACGAGTCACGCTCACATGAATACAGAGTTACGTGTACAAATTTAAAAAGTCTTATTCGTGTTTGATAACATTATTCTTTCGCGTTGCACGCAAGACCGATCGATTCTCTTGTCCGCGATCAATCGTATATAGCGAGTTTCCTATCTTAATGAGACATAAATTGTTGATGCAACACTACTACACAAAGTCTGTATTCTCGCTCTACAAGACGATATCACTGATGTTTCTTTCCCACTCTTCCCATTATCGACTTTTATCTCCCCACGATTCAAGAATCGCATCTTTAAGGGATTTAAGATGAAATTTTCTTCCCTCTTGTGACACCCTAGTTTCTTTCACCCTATCTGTATTTCCCATCTTTCGTTGCAAATCTACTTTTTCCAACCTCATATGTCATAATCGATGAAATATTTCTCTTACGAGGGAATTTCTCTTGCGGATTTTTCTTTGCTCAATATCGGCTTTAAAAACTTATGAAGAAACTTTATATTAAATTGGAGAATTTGATTAGGTAAATACAATTTTTTGCCAGATCAACCTATAAATAAAATATAATTCTTTATAAAAGAAATAGTATATTTTTTTATAAAAAAAGGTTGAAGAAAGACAAACAACTTTTTAGTTTTTTTATAATATCACTTTTTAAAATAAAACATTCCATTAACTTAACAAGACTGATATTTATGTTTTTGAAGGAAATAACAGGAACAATAATTTTTTTTTTTTAAATTGGTTAAAATCGAAGTATTAAATCGACGCCAAGTCTCTGAAAATATCACGAAGACTGATGATCCGTAAAAATAGATAGCCTTGGGAAAGAGAAGGTCCTAGGAACGAATCGAACGATCAGACTGGCGTTTATTAAAAGTCACGAGCTTAGCAAAATTTTCGCCTCACCGGCGGATACATATTTCCTTATCCCAGACGATGACAGAGATTTATAGGGAAGTTTGGTCATCTCTCGTTGCCAAAGGGTTACGAAATTCGTCACTTTCGTTATACGACATCAGCGTGTACGATGAAGTAAACAGCTTTTTCGTATAGGATTCGCGCCACTTGTACAAAGGTGAGGCACGAGCTTCGCGTTCGCGTTCGATGAAAGCCGTGATACGCGCTTGTCATACAGGAACGTCACCAGGAAAATTGCTCCTCGCATTGCCGAATCAAAGCCTGGTGGTGCGTGAATCGACACTGTGAACGGTTTTAGCCATCGGCCGATTTATAGCGTATGCACGAGAGGACCACCATTAACGTAGACAAAGTTCCTGTTCAAATTGCAGGTTGCCACGAGTAAACGCTCCAGGATTGCACGAGAGATACGTTTTGTTGCGGGTTTTTGTTCCAAACTATTCGTATCTCTGAGTTTTATTTTCGCGACGATGTATTCTGTTAAAACGTTTTATAAAAATTCGCTCGTATGATATTTTGAAATAGATCATCGTCTTTGAATATATATAATCTTTTGTACTAAAATATAAATTCTATTAATTGAAACATCGGATCTAAATGTGTATCGAATCAGTTTCGTATTAGCAATAACTAAAATAGAACTAAACCACAGTTTTTCCAAGTTTGTAGAAATCTATCGATCGTGCCTTTATAAATTATTATATTGCATTATACCACAACTGTAATTACTATAGAAAGAAAAGAAAAGTGCGCTAAATATTTTACATATGAATGTGATGTTGTATAAAATTATCAGCTTATTTTAAAAATAATTCGCAAATCTAATTTACATAGTGTATTAGTATAGATTCACAAGAAAGCGAACGCGTTTTGTTTATTATGCTTGCGGGAACTTTAAACTTTAAACGGAATCATTCTTCATAAAAACGATTAATTTTATAGATTTTAGTATCGGAAAAGTATTCAGTTGTCTTGAAAAAGTTGATTCTAATAAAAAAACGAAGAATTCTGTGTAACTATGAAATAAAAGTACCGAGTTTATCAAAGTTTGTAAGATCGATGGACGTAAAGTGGTACAGGCGAAATGCATGACGCGATAGAGCAGAGGCGATAGAAAGGCGAGCTAGGCACTCGTAATCGCGGCTTAGAATGCATGGAATAATTGTGCGCGAGCGAGCGAATGGACGCGTCGCATTGTAGGCGGCTTAAATGTTGCTGCAATCATAAAATATATAATTTCTTTGAGGAGCGGCTTATTACGTCACTCGTTCCTTCGCTCGCGCTCGCATTCGCGCCCCCTGATCCTTTTTTAAGTCCCGCCTCGCCATTAAGTACTTTACGCCGCGTCGCGCCGCGCCGTGGCAAAACAGCCGACGCTGCAGTAGAGTAGCCGTGAGGATGGTCCGCCAGGCAAGGCCGAGCGGTGGACCGTGCGTAATACGTTTGTGCGTATATCCATATACACATATACGTTCGTGTATGTATGAGCATTATATACAGAAATGCGCCTCGGAAATATCTCATGCGTTCCGTAATAAAGTGGAGATAAACAGGAAAACGGGCTTCTTTCGAGTGGCTTTTCCACCCTTTTCCATCCTGCTTTTTGTGCAGTCCAACGGGTTTTGCGAGTTTCAGAGCTGTTTACACCCCTCGGTTGTATTCTCCTCTTTCGCCGTTACATCTCACTCTAGAGGTGAATCATACTCGACGCGTGTACAAGATTAATACGAACACTGAATAAAGAATATCTTTTCGACATGTTTACTCTCTTGACAATACATAATTTCAGATGTGGTGTCATACCAAGATCGGCACTCTTATGAGTGAAATTGAAATTGATCATGTGAGACAAATAAGAGAGACGTCTTATACGGAATGACGCGAAGAGATGAAAATAGCGGGAATGAGCGAGACGGAGAAAGATGAGAAATAATAATAACGCGCGAAGTTGCGAGCCATCTGTAACAATTTGTCGATTGCTCGAACGAGTTTGTTGACCCAGCAGAACTGTCATCTTATAAGTGGTAGGAGAAAGAGGGACGAGAGTGAAAAGGAGACGGAAACGCCGATCCTACTTGGCAAATTTTATCAATTTCGCAATTTCCTGGCAATGGTCCAGCAACGGTTCTGAACACAAGCACAAGCGAAGCGTTTATTCTCTTGTCTCTGCTCTAGCGCGGGATTCGTTCGGGAAATCGCGGAACACACGTTTATAACGTCGCGCAGATTTCCCGAATACTACCTCGCCATCCAGACGAACGCACGTTCTAGTTTGAATTTATACAATACAAAACTTGAAACGCGACATTCGGATGATACGTTTCATACAAGATACGTAGAAATTTCTTTTTCTTTCTAAAACTCTTCTTTTAAAATGCTTGGTATTTTTGATATACATATTTGGAACCGTGCGCGCCGTAGTTCCATCGAAAAAGAAATTCCATACGTTTTGTATCATTATCGACGCTTCAATTTCTAAAGAATATATCTCTAGCAATTTTTTACTGCATAATTATCTACGGTGCTACTATTTGCAATTATATGCCGATATATTTGTGCTTTACTTAAACTTTGCTTAATTAAAAACGAGAGTAATAAGCCTCGATGTGACCTTCTTTTTCTTTTTAACGTTGCAATTATCCGTCCGTTCCTTCGTTTTCTCGCGTCAACAGAATCCTCAAAGCTGGAAAAAGAACATGAACAGTCTCTAATCAGGTAACCTTTCGTGCTACACAGAAATCTCGAAGGATAGGAATGCAGTAAGGGGATTGGTATGCGTAGCAGAGGGTTGCGTTTATTTCTAGTTCCTCGATATGATCGCAATGCCTAGAAAAAGCGAGGATTTATCGGAAAGGGATGGTATCGAAGCCGGCGACGTACATACATACATCGCGTAAATAAGGTGCTTAAATAAAATCAAACGACGACGAGTTTCTCGGAGTTGGGTAACTGCTTTATGCGACTACCTATATCGCGAGCAAGAGAAAAAAAAGAAAATCGTATTCATATATGTTTACTACAAGTTGAAAGTTGCGTAAAGCCTCGCGGCGCATAGAGTTCGAGATCAAAAGCCGTCATGTTTCTCTCTGACGATTTCCGTGCATTGCCGCGGACATTGTATATCATACAGATGTATGAGTAGATTACGCGCTTACACAGCACGAAAAGGGAGGAGAATAAAGCTAGCTCGCTGGGAAATTTTGTAAATTCAAATTGTCCATTACGTAAGCCGAGAAATCGATCGTTTGCGATATCTTACACTAGGGGTTAGAATTTAAATGATGATAAAGCTCTTGCTCCGATACAAGGGGGAATGTGGAAACGACGCGAACTACACCCTCCTTTACGGAAAAAGGTGTTGTACACTCAATACGCGCTGTAAGTGCATGGCGATAGAATTTTTACGATATCGTAAACTATCTATGCGCGGAAAGCCATAGTGATAATACGTACTCTACTTTTCTGGATATTCTTTCGCGTACGCCGACTCCTTTCGCCGACGAAGAAGTATTGAACGGTATATAAGAACCGGATGCGCTACCGGCCGTTGCACCGACATTGCCGGAATTTTATTACGATTGATTTTTCGCGTCGATCTCTTCTTCCCTGTCTATCGCGTGCCACGTTCATCTCTCTTCTTTTGGCCCTTTTCCTTTTCTTTTGTCGTTCTTTTTTTTCTACTTACATAATGACGCACGGAAGTCTTGCTGGTGGGCTTCGACAGCCAATATCGCGGAGTGCGACTTAGCCTTGATCCCCTTTTATATTCACTGGATTTAAATAATGGAGACTGTGCTAATTCGCTGTCAGTGACGGTCAACCTTCAAGCGTAGGTACTCGGCGGAATTCAATCGCGCCGCCGGGAATCTTTTGCGAAAATCCAGAAAGAACGTACCGCTCGAGGATCCATTATCTTTTTACTTAAATTCGATTTATATTCGAAACGAGAAAGGACACTAACCGATCTGTCGCTGATGTACCCGAACAAGAACAAAACTGTAATGATATAACTTTGAAGTTGTAAGGATTTTCTGTGAGATTCAGTTAAATTCTTTTCGCATTTCTTTAAGCGTCACTATTCATATATTTTTAATTAATGTTTTGAAAATTTTATTACAATTATTTGTCGCATTATATAAATTTGTAATTTCTATTTGCCACCGCGTTTATTTTATTAAAAAGGTATATTTTCCTCATAATTTTGATATAATTAAGACTTCGATTGTCTAATATCAGTTTTATACAGAAGATAATTCTATCTATTTTTTGTTTTATAATTTTATAAATCACATAATTTATTGAAAAATCCACGAGACAAATATCACAAAGCTAATAGAGATGGTAACTCTTCTTAATATGGCCACAAAGTTAAAAATGTTTTTCAGCTTCAATATCTATGCTAATCCTCTCTGTCGTTTCTTTACCCTTCGTACTTTTCCCGTGATGGTCGCTTTCTTCGTTCCTCACTCCTTTGTCTGCCCTCGATTCGCCACTGTCCTTTTACGGTTACGTAAACAGCGATTTGAAAAGCGATTTCCCGCGACGCGGAGAGCGGCCGAGAAGAAGATAGCTGAACCCAGTCTGTAATGTCGCAGTAAAAATAGTTTTACGGCCGGTGAGGTTCCTGTGACCCTAGTAAACGTAATAGCACGTTACATTCTTCACAAAATCGTTCTTATTCCGGCTACCGGAGCGTAGACCATCGATTTCTAGACGGTGGAATTACGAGAAGATATACCGACGTAATTACTTCAAAATATTATGTTAAAATTTGTCCTGTACTATTTCCTTATTCCATTGCCACGCTATTACCTCAAATCGCATTTTGCGCGCCAATAAATACCCGTAACGCCGAATTATTAATTAAAATTAACATAAAGCCACGGTAATGTCATGTAAAATCGTTCCGCCGTGTTAGAGCGTAAACGTTATAAGCATGAGGGATTAAAGTAAAACATTGTTTCGAATAAATTTTATTCCAGTTAACATTTTCGTTAACACATTTAATATAATGTAATTATAAAAAATGTAGCGAGAAACGGATTGAAGGTATACTACCTTAATTCTACATTAGGTACGTGTGATGTTTTAACTTAATTACTCGCGTGGGATGTATTTTACACCCCAACATTGTATTATATCTTAATTTTTTTTCTCTTTGATGATTTATAATTAAATGAAGGTTGATAATATTCTATATATCTTTTGGATAAAGATAAGTGTAAAAGTTCATTAATTGTGATACAATTTATGCAGCATTTGAGCGATAAAAAAGTTTTATTTTGTGAATTTAGTACATTTCTAAAGGGTATATTTTGCAGTCCACGCGAGTAACGTGGGGTTAAAAAAGTATTGTAATAAATTTCAAACAATCTATAGTCATGTTTATTCGACTATCTGAATTACTTTTTTTTAAAGATTGGTTACTTCGACGCTCTAATCTATTCGTCGCATCTTCGGATTGTAACTTTTCGCTTCTTGGTGGAAGAACTTCGCCGCAATCGTCATGCTCTTTGCTCGGAACCGGATAAAATAAAACGTAAATCCTTACACCTTACATTTTACATAAGCGTTATTGAGTTATACCATGAGAAACGCAGGCTTGCCTCACTCAGCGCTTCTGTGTTAAGCGGCAAGCATGCTAGCTCGTTCGGTTGGTTTTATGAATATCAAGTGTTATCGTTGTACCTCGAATACTGCCACGGCAAGTAATAATATATTGTACGTCGTTGTTTACCGTATCAACGACGCCCTCTTTTCTCTCGTGCAAACGTTTACCTTTCACTGCCAGGTATTATTACTTACACCGTCGAAAAATATTTGCCTATCGGGGAAATTTGTTGTGGCTATATTTTGTTCGTAAGTTATGTCACACGGTCTTAATCGCGCGATGCGCGCTGCCAATCTCGCTTGCGAGTAGTAATAAAGACAAACGCAAGAATTGAAGAGTCTTGTCGTAGTGGAAATTTCGAACTGTTAACTACAAGAATTGTGCTCACAGAGCTGATACGCGAATAGAATTAGAACGAAAAATGAAAAGCGAATCAAAGTTTGTCGTTATAGATATGATGAAATATTTCACTTATTTGGAACGAACAACGATTCCCAATTTCTAGATCGCTTTTAGACGACGCTCGGCACGTTAGTTTGTTGCTAAATGTGGCCACTGTACGAAATTTGCGCATTAAGGTTATTTTTAAGGAGAACATCTGTAGCTATTTATATTTCACGGCTTCTGTACGAACATTTGCAGATACGACACGGTGCACGAGAGATTGCGCCATTGAACGGGCCGTTAGAGTCAAACGCGAGATTCAAGTCTGTTTAGCCTTAGATCGCTCGCTCGACTAGAATCATTCCGCCCATTTCCTATTTCGAGCCAAATCCCCTCTATAGAACCCATTAGTTCAAGTCTAATCTTCTATTCAGCATTTCCGTTATAGTTGTCAACATTACAATGGAAGGCTGATTAAACCACCCCGTCGACGGTGGTGCTATTGCGCACGCCGCCGGTGTCGCCGACAACGCCAGTGTTGCTGTTGCTAAAATAATTATTCGTTCACTTCCCAAACTGATGCAAATCGGCAGCGCCGTGTGCAACGCGAATAAATAGTGCAGCCGGTGCGGCGAAAACACTGTAAAAAAAAAGTTCACCCCCGACGAGCCCGCGGGTCTCTCCTATTTTGTTTTTCGGCTCCATCGTGCAACCACTGTAAAAAAAATTTCCCAGATCGTTATTATTTATTATCGTAATACGCGTTGTGTAACGCCGATACGCCGCGCGTAATCGGCCGTGCAAAACGCTCAATCCGCTTGTGCAAAATGTGAAAGAGAGAGGGATGGAGGGAAGGAGAGAGAAAGAGAAATTGAGAAATGTTTTTCAGGATAATTTGTGAAAATAATACGCGATGCACTACTGATTTCCATTTTTCTATAGTATATTAGTTACATCTCAACAAATTGATGATGTAACGCTTTATAACATTAATTAGACTCGTAGAATATCTGTTTCCGTATATTCACCGTACTGCCATAAACATCTCCAGATACGTTATTTTCGTCTATCTATACGCGTTTCTATGCGAGTGCATATATCGAAATTGAAATTTGCAAAAGGGGAAAGCTCATCGATGCGATATTCCTGCTCACGGGGAAATAATAATTAGCCAAGCCGGGAAATCTATACGAGATGGAATTATTACGGTATGTAGCGTTACGCGGACTATCACGAACATTACAATTTCAGGCGCGTGATTCGCCGCTTCCAACCGGAATTCGGAATTTCGTGGGTACGAGTATCGCGGGTAAACGGCATGTACCAATATAACTTGTTGCAAGGCTAATTTTAACTGGCGGTTGTAAACGGCGCGAATCGAACCAGCCGCTTCGCGCCGTTCCGTCGCGATAATTTCCGTCCGAAAAGTGTAGCACGCGCGTGCCTTGTATTTCCCGTGGGCGAACACGTGGTATTAATTGCAACTATGCTATTTCGCCTCTTCTTTCGCTCTCGTTTTTTTCCCAATGCCTTTTCCCGTATCTCGTGTCGATATTCGATACGGGATACGGTGATCATTAGCGAATCATACAGCAAATCATTAACACGATTACGAGGTTGCGTGGTTATCCCACGTAATGTATTTTACAATTTTGGGCCAAGCGCGAAATACACGATAATGAAATTTTTCCGGGATTAACTGACGTGCATGGATTTGCACAGCTATTCGTATTAACAGCTGAAGGTTTGAAAAAGTGTTAGGTCAAGTGGTCTAATAAAATCCGCTAGAAAAAAATTGTGTATTTGGTTATCACAAAAATATCATAACATTTGATTAATTAATAGGTTAGCGCTGCATTTATCAAAAAATAACGATTTCTCAAGCAAATCTTGCGCAATGGCAATACGTTTTTTTTTTAAGTCTCAAATTGTCAATATTTTCCGTTTTATTTCCCTTTTATTTTTAGCATTGCACTCGGCGATGTTCGTTCGCCGATAAGCCGCACCGATTAAATTTATTCGGAGCATATATATTCGTCGGATCGCGTGCGTTAATAACTCTCAGTTATCAGCAGTTCATTGCACCTAAACTCGCAGACAAACAGATGGACAATAAACATACGAGTTATACTGCACGTGTATACGCACGTACAGAAGGGCACATCACAATTTGACATATGGATATCGCGCCGGCAATGCCAGGCAATACAGGAGTCATTACTTTACATCTCACTCACGGGTCACCGACCAATTATTGACAGTCGATGATGTAATTATCCACCGTTATGAAACGCAGGAATCACGACTAAATGTAATCTGCAACGGCATATCCGATATTCTTTCACGTTGACTTCGCGCATCGGGATTTCCTGCCGATAATCATACAGCGTTTTGCATAAAAACGAAATTGAAAGAAACAATTTTGAAGCAGCTAGCCAATAATCCATTTTGCAGTATGTTTGCACATGTACTTACTGAATCCTAGCAATAAAATATAATAAATGTTGCTCTTGAATTCGAATATATAAATATACAAAGAGGTGTAAAATTCAATGGAGATGATTTAAAACATATGCAATATTTAATATAAATTGGATCAAATCTTTATATATATAGTTCCTCATTTTTACATTTTCAAGATCTTATTCGATACTAAATTTTTGAATATAAATGTAAAATGCAACAGAATTTAGCGATTTTTAAAGAGTCTTATCATTTCGATTAATTAATTTGCTAGAATATCTTCCGTTTCTTTCGACGGACAAATTATTTGTGCAGACATCTTGTACATTATTAAGACATTTCTATTACTATATAACTAAAGTTACAAAATACAAGAAAAATATTTTTATGTTTTTTTCGCGTTATACTTATTTAAAGACTAAAATGATAAAGGTGTCCAGACATAGGTACGTGTCCACTGACTGCCCAGACATTGGTACGTTTACCTTACGTTATATATTTTACAAAACTATCAACATCGCAGACGGGCGCGACGTTTCACATAGCTTTTACGTAAATGGAGAAACGTATCACGTCAGCCACGCCTTCAGTCACGCATTTTTTTCCATCATAAAAAAAAAACAGAAATTTGCGGAATACACCTAATAGACATGCCATCTGCCTATGAGAGGATACCGCTGGCCGCGATGAGATCACGAACAAACTTACTGTATAGGATATTTTCTCCTTCGTGCGGGACTTTGCTTCTTCGCTACGCTTGTGAAATTGGATGAAACTGCTGGAACGGGCTTAGGTAAACAACGTGAGGAAAGAAAAAGAAAGAGAGAAAGAGAGAGAAGCTCTCGAGCGCGATCGCACGTGCAGGGGGAGTATCCCGCGCGTGAGAAAACAAAGTGAACGCCACTCGATATATCTCTTTCGATTGCGCGGTAGAACCTCGATTAAAGACGGTTAACACTCTATATTTTCCTGTCCTGTTTTATCATCCCGTTAAATACCGTCGTTATTTACAGCTTGCGCGCCGACTAATGATCGGACTAGCCTAAACACCGAGTGGCGAGTGGACGGCGCATCCGATAATTCGACGATATTCGGCCAAGCTCTCACGTATTCACCCACGAGAAGCTTGGACACGACCTGGCTGACCTTTCGCAAATATAGCGAAAGCTTACTCGATAATACGCGTGCATCCTGTGCGGAAAATCAAACGCGCGTTTATAAATGTTTGCCGCGCGCGGAGAAAGGTCAGTCGGGTAACGTGTTAAGTCTCACTATTAAATGCCATGCTTAAATATGTTCCGCGGAAATATCGACTATCTGTCCGGCCAGCGGAGTTGGCGAGACGTTCACGACGGTGAAAACCACTACTCTTCGTGGCGTGCAAATTTTTCCGCGTCCCGGATTTCACTCCTCGGGGACAGAAATTGAAGTCGCTCTCGCCTCTCGGGCACGTACACCAGTTATTTCAACGATATAAGGAATTCTTAGGAATTTGCCGTTGGCGATCGAGTGATCTGGATACTTTACCGGTACGGGACAGTGTCATGAATTCTCAAACAGTTGCAAGCTCCGTAATTCCTCACGTATCTAAGTCCACCGTCGAATCTGAACGTCTCGCGAGTATGATATACTCGATTTTGTCTCAGTTGCATACAATTTACGATCGCGAATAATATTACGACATTTTTTCGAATTAAAACAAATAAGTAATAATTAAGTAAGATTATGTATACAACTATAGAATAAAATTTAGTGTTTACAAAAGCACTTTCCAATTGTGTAAATTAAATATCTGTAATTTTGAAAAACATATAAGATATTTTTAATTTATATCTCGATCAACGAAAATAATGTCTATATCTTCCCATAAATTACGTAAGCTAGATAAGCTTGCTGATTTAGCGATTGCTATCGCGAATATACCTTTCTACTTTGCTACACGGATCTACTCGTCCCTCAGAAACGCCGCATATTCAGTAATCTGGCACCGGCCCTTCAATCCCTCGAGAAGATCCCCCAGTCTCTTTAGCCAACCCTCCAATGAAACTGCTCTCGCTTAGAGTGCTACGTAACATTCGTAAAGGTCACACACGCACATTTCCGCTCCCTTCCGGTAATGGAAGCTGAAACACACCGATGTAACGATTTACGATCAATACCGAGAACCCCGACACAAAATTTTGAACACGTAACGCACATTGTTCCGTGGAATTTGTAATATTAACGACATATTAATGGCATTGTGATTTATCTGTCTCTGAATTTGCACTTTATATTTTTAAGTACTGAAATGTGTATTTTTTATTATGCGAAATATATTACTACAGACTTTTGCTCTAACTCTATGACAGCTACATGAAACTGTTAAAACGTTATTTATATTCTTATTGTTTTTGAATTCGTGTTATAATTTTTCTTATATGATCAATTTGCAAATCACGACAATTAATAAAGAAATTATCAATTTAAAAAATGTATGAAAAGAGTAGGAATGATTTAGTATTTTAAAATCTAAAAGACCGTAGTAACGGGTCTGGGATGCGTTCGTGTGAAATAGCAATCTAAGCCTTTACGATAAATTTACGTCGCATTTCTAGCAAGGCAGCTTGGCTTGGGATTTATCCCGTGGGAAATCTATTAGTTTCGTTCGGCGAATTTCGCAATATTACTGCGGTAAGGCAGGGTTTGAAGGCGGCCGAATAATCGAACATCGATTCGTTAAAGTCGATAGCCGATTGTAAATAGTACGGAATTGACGTTCGTTACCTGTCGGAATCAAATGTGAATGCTTGCCGGGAAAAGTGCCCGTTATATTTGAGCACGTATTCTATGATAATCACAATTATCGTTAACAGAATGATACACAGTTTGCATTGGACGATATTCAATAAATGTTTTATGAAATGTATAGTATAGAACTGGAGGAAAAGGAAAACTTATTGACAATCTCATAGAGGAAGGAAAAAGCGTGTGGGAAATCTGCACGTGATGCCGTTTGTTCCCCACGCGTGTTCGTTCTTCGCGCTTCCTACGAAAATGTCAATGCCGCCCTTTTCCGCCTTCTGTTTGTGATGAGAAATAATCCGATCTCTCGCTATTGGCTGACGCGCATCTATTGTACCGCGTACAATACCGTACAATACGTACCAATACCAATGAATAACGCGAAAATACGTGTGCGGCGCTCTTCAATATTTATTTCATTACTTTGTTCTTCAGCACTTGCCAAGTCAGCTAGTCAAATTGGTTTTCGTCCAATCTCTCGTACCCCTTTTCACCTTTTACACGCCGCGTTCTCTCGCACGCCGCGTAATCAGCTCTGACACAATATATCTCGAGTCGTCCCACTTTTCATTCACGGCGCGATGCAAACATCGGGATGTTTACTGCAGTTTGAACGTACAAGTGTCCCCGTGTTCTTTGCGAGGGGACGTTTCACTAACAGCGAAACGCGGCGAAGGAGAGAGAGACACGTTCCTTCCCTTCGCCAGTATACATTCGAAAGGTATTTTATTAACGGCGAATGAAACAGACAGCGCGGACAAAAGCTAACGTGCCATATTGTTCGGACAATACATTGGACGGGACAGAACACGCAACACGAGCCGCGCGCAATTGCACCGACTTGCATTCCGAATGCACGCGAGCGATGCGGTCGCTGACTACAATTGTGGTCTCTCCGCGCGGACTGCTATCCCATGGGAAAACTAGATCGCGCCGACGCCCTTTTTTTCCCTTCGTTAAACCTTATCTATTAAATTAAGCTAAAGATCTCTCATTGAATTTGCACTGCTATTCTTCATACTGGCATTCGGTCGCGACAGTGGAAAGCATATATACACTCTCTCTATCGTATCTATCTATACGCGGCAGTCAGTTTCTTGGCAGAGCGAATTCCCGGTAAAACCTGGCTTACAGAGATTGCGTAACGCACCAGAAACAAGTGTCTAAAAGAGCTCCCGTTGCATCGTTCCGACGGGCGTGAAGTTTACGAAGTAATCAGAAAGGCAGAGAGAGGGGGACCGTGCCCGCGCGCGCTACACACATTTACGCGAGTTTGAAACTCCACCTTCGCAACCTCAATCTCCTCCTATTATAACGTCTACGACGATGAAACGAAAATATATCTCCGGCGCCAAGTTTTCGGGGGGAAAGGGCTGAGTTCAGGGCGCGGGGCGCAAGTTATTAGACACGCCCGCGCAATAAAATTATGTTTCGCCCCGTGTATCCGCCCGGGCGGGAAGTCACGTCGATTACGTGATACCGCGTCGAGGCTCTTTTTGATCATTCCCTACCCGTACCCATGCGTGCTCACCCCCGATATCGACGAGCCGTAATCGGATGACCGAAAATGAGCCAACTCTTAAAACAGTTTTAAATTCAACCTGGAAAGCAAGTAATTAGTAATTCTTTCCAACCAGTTTCTCTAACGGGCAAGAAACTTCGGGCTACCCTCTAATTGTGAGGAAACGAACGGGGAGCGAGGTGAAGGGAGGGAAAAAAAGAGGAGAGGGGCAAAAAGAGGAAAAGGATGACATCCGCCGCCGCGCCGGTGAAAGCGAAGGCACGTGTTTCAAGTATCTTCCGAGCGAGGAATCCTTGATATTAATTAGATGAGCTCGTAACTCTGAAATCGGAGGAGTAAGAAGCCGAACTTCGTTTGGGAGTTCGTTAAAGGAGTTACTCGCGTTCGTATGGCGGCGGATATCCTAACTCGCGTAACGACTCTTAACGCGATGGTCTCCCTGCTTTCTGTCTCCTCCTCTCCTACTTCTCCTTGTCTTACCCCTCTCACCCCCTTTCACCCCCCTGTAACGAACGCAAAGTTCCTAGCGTGAAACGTGTCCCTACTTTCGTGGATGCTCACAATTTGTTGCACGCGACATCCGACGCGTGTCGCGGAGTTAGACACGCGAGTTTTTTCCTAGCTGCTTTTTCTCTCCCTCCCCCTCTTCGTCTCTGGCAAATCCTTTGCGAAAACATTAACTTTAAAGCGCAAATTTCTCTGGAAAATCTCTTCGTGCTGTGAAACCAATCGTTTTCACCATCCTCGGACCCTTTGTTAATAATATCCTGATTCTCTCTCTCTCTCTCTCTCTCTCTCTCTCTCTTTCTCTCTCGACGCGAGAAAATTAAAAAATATTTTCCAGCTTATTCCTAGTCAGTTTATACCGCGAGATAATTAACGGAACGACGGTGAAACTACAATCGAGGACATAGCATGAATAGCCGTTTGTTTCAGCTGATACAATATCCCGGCGCGCGGTTTACTTTATTTTATTATTTTATTCGCGCGCATTATGTTTAAAGTCAAAAGGCTATTACCGCGGAAAAACTTTTATCATACAAAAATTTTTATTCTACTCAGCTGAACTTTCAGCCGAGATAAAAGGCGCGCTTCGCGCGCCATACACTTGCGTAAAATAAAAATCGCGTTTGGTGAAGGGGGGGCGCGGGGATGATCGTAGGCGGATTAAAGACCCTCCGTGGAGCCATCTCCGAGCTATTTCGTGAAACGCGTTGCGACGTCGAATTATCGATCTATCAACCGCTGTAATATTTTAGAACGAACGAAGACAAATATTTAATGTAATTTGACTTTCAAAAAGCGATCATACGCGATATCGGCAAATTTTTTGTTTTCAAAATATCGCGCCGAACTCGTGATCCGGTGAGAATTTCGCGGCACGTCTCGGGCTCGCCGCGAGGAGCTTCCCCGATCCGCCGCCCGGATGGCAGCACCTGCCGCGGCGTAGCACAACATGGCCGCCCTGGTGTTGGCATCGCCATGGCAATTCTCTTGGCAGCTTCCTAAACCGTCGCCTTTTTTATACATTTTACACGAGTTTTTCTAGTATCTCAACGCCTAGGAGCATAGATATAGTGTGTGCGGTGCGTGTGCTATGATGTAACTGCGGCGCGCGGAGGCGCCCGAAAGATCGTCGCGGAGCGCGGTGAGTGTTTTCCTTCGCGTTCTCGCTTGCGCTGCGAGTGACTCGCGAGAACGTCTCGCGCCGTGTCTCGGTCCCGTCGTCGGTCGTCCGTCGAACGAATCTCGTGCCGCGCGAAGTCGCCAGGATCGATTCTACAAGGCGAGCGCACGTGATACGGAACAACGAGCGACGATCGAGTCCGAGCGTCGCGTTGCGGTCAGTGTCAGTGTCGTCGCGCGCGCTCGTCGTCCGCGAGATCTGTCACTCGTCCCGTAACCGTCTCCCCGTGTGTCGCGCAGTTTTTCCGTTCATTCCCCGTTTCTAGTGTACGTGCGACGCGACCGGCCTCCTCGCCGGCACGCGGACATGCACCCGGCGCTCGTCGATCCGGGAGAATTCCTTCGCGAGAGTTGACAGTTCTTCTGACGCATCGTGTGCCACGAGACTGCGCCGGTAAACAATCCCGATTGTTTACCGATCCCGCGACGCCGATGACAGTTGCGTGCGCGAAATCAATTGACGCGTCACACGCTGATTTCTGTCAATGGGACGACAGACCGGTTTCCTATCGGCTTTGTTTTCGTTGTTTTCCACATAAAGGTTTAATTATTTTTACCGACGAAAGTGTAATTGTTAAATTTACATGGAAAAAATATTTAGACTTGAATTAATCGCAAATGTATACAAAAGCGCGATATAAAATTGCTGGGGGGCTGGCTACGTAAATTCATAGAATTTGACAGGCAAATTAAATTCGTGTTTACATTTATTTAACTCATAAGCAAGTTATACAAAATCAATACGGTAGAAAAGACCGAAATATACGAATTAATTCTGTTTGTATCGAGAATAATGAAATATGTATGTATTTTATATATAAAGTGTATTTCGACACTTCACCGGCGCGGCGCCGCGCGCCGCGCCGCACCGCGCCGGTGAATAAACGAACGTCGCCATGGTAACCCGCTCCGTCCACGAGTATTTCGCGTGTTGTGACAGCCGGCCGGAAATGTGGAATAAGCGCGAGATCGAATATCGCACAATTGCTCCTTAATTCGCACGTTCTTTTTTTTCTCTCTCCCATCGTCGTTGTTATCGCGCCGCAAACGATTCTTCGCGTGCACGTCGTCCGCGTGTCGTCGTCGTGTCTCTAAATTGTCACCCGGACCGTCGACGGTATGGTCGACGATACTTATATACTGAATATTTTGCCTCTGATATTTTATTTGTAAACGCATTAGAAACGTGGTTAACAATAACATGCGAAGCGTTCCTCGAAGCACACGGAGGAACGTATTGATTTTTCCGCTGAAATTAACGTGTCTCTGCAATGTTTGCTTTCAGGGTGGACCTAGCTACGTTCCGAGTCTGTCTGAAAAGCGACACAGGTGCGTACCGACAGTGGCATCCCGCGGAAGTAGTCCAGTAACTTTAGGATTTCACTTCGGAAAAATTCCAAGTGAGCTGAATTTTTGCATGCACTTTTATTTAGCCTTTATAAATAATACATATCAAAAGACCCCATTATTTGATTGTACGCATAATATTTTACAGCGCATAAAAGATGTTAATTGATTTTTCGCTACTATGTTCCTATTGATTTTACGACTATAACGTCTATTTTGAAAAGTAAAGACGAGAAAATTCTCTACAAAATAGGTCTTAGGTAGTTTTTTCGTACACCCAATCGTTTTCGCTTAATCTGGCGTTGAAAATGCAAGTTAAGAGAGTTATGGGTATTAAAGTGCTTTGTTTCACACACTTGTAATTCTTTTGTACAAAATGACATAAAATTATATTTTTCTTTTTTTTTTCTACTTATTTTTCGTTTTCATCTTCGTTTGAATAAATACATATTGTTGGAGATAATCCATAGGATTAATTTGTGGGTTGTCAATTTCTTCGTTTTTATTGACTTCTGTTTCGGATGAATCGTCGATTGGTGCAACACTTATGCTGCAATATGTGTCGGTAATATGGCGGTTAAAGTTACTGGACTAGAGGGATGTACGAAGTATCTGTGCAGTAGCGACCGATGTAGCACGTATGTTTGTTATTGTTTGTTTATTTACCTTTCGCATATTATTTCTCGCTGGCCGCATATGAAAACGATTTTTCATATCTATTCGTTGCTTCTTTCATTTTGTTTGATTATATATTTTAATTACAGCCACGTTGAAATTGAGATATATTCCTAAAATTCAGTTTTCGCTTTCTTTAGATTGTTTAGATGCGATCTCTAAACTTTCTAACAAAATAAAATTGTAGTATATACATTTTATTGTAGTAATATTGCCGAGGTTAGTGAAATTGGCCCTAAGTCATAACATTATTCATGAAACGTTGCAGAGTATTGATAACAACTTTATTTACTTGCAGAATATACGTGGTCTTAAGTCTCATTTACGATGAAAGATAATGCCAAGAGTATAAATCATGGTTTTAATTAACCGTAGATGATAACATTATCGATATTTATATATGAGGTCATTCCGTAGCTACTGAATTTTCTTCTTTGTTTTATACACTCTTAATTTGCATATATACATACGTTTATCGATAATATTTTCGTTGCCCTACTTGTTCGTTTCTTCTGACGCTTACATAAACATTTGTTCTACTTCACATCGATTCCTGTTCATCCATTTCTTTCTCACCGCCACTTTTGGTATAAAACTTTTCGTTAAAATTAAAGTATTATTACAGAGAAGTAAATTCACTATATAAAAATAAAAATTTGAAAGTATAAGTTTATATAAATCATAGATTTTTTTTTATACTTGCATGTATTTTTATTGCTATTAATATATAATGATATGTATATTTTTGTAAATATAAATCAATTTATTTACACTGGATCAAAATTAGAAATATCGCAGATCAGTTTTATTGTATAAATTTCAGTGGTATCTCAAGATAATAAAGCAATAAAAATTTGTCTCATACTCTCGTAATAGATAATAAATCGTGTACGGCTCGAGAATAGATCGAACTTATATTCTTAAACACATACTGCCTGAATAAAACTGGCAAATAGTGAGAAATGGCTTATTATTAATAGTGTACTTACTATTAATAATAACAATGCAGTAAATTTGTATTTGGTCGTCAAGCTTGGAGAGCTTGGGTGTTTGGGTAAATTTAGTGCGTGTTACGCCTAAGTTGTAGTGTCTATGACGGTCCTAATTTGCGCTCTAAATCTTCAAGGAGCAAACAGCCTATTTCATGGAACATATTTTTCGTAGTTGTTAGGGTCCACATTGTCCAAATTGTAATAAAATCTTATGATAAAAGTATAACATACTGAACTTCTTCTTTAGTTAAATCATAGTTAAAAGCTAAAAATAATTTGTTATATATACATATAACTGTAGGTATAATCAAGAAGAATAAATTAACTTGCCGATTGAAAATTATCATTTTTCCGTGACGGAAAATGTAAACAAACATAATAGTCCAGTAACTTTAGGCAAAAATTCGACCACTCTTTGGAAAAATTTTAAGTGAGCTGAATTTTTGCATGCACTTTTATTTAGTCTTCTTTAGTTAAATCATAGTTAAAAGCAAAAAATAATTTGTTATATATACATATAACTGTAGGTATAATCAAGAAGAATAATTTAACTTGCCGATTGAAAATTATCATTTTCCCGTGACGGAAAATGTAAACAAACATAATAGTCCAGTAACTTTAGGCAAAAATTCGACCAATCTTTGGAAAAATTTCAAGTGAGCTAAATTTTTGCATGCACTTTTATTTAGTCTTCTTTATAAATAACATATCAAAAGTCGCCATTATTTGATTGTACGCATAATATTTTACAGCGCGTAAAAAGGTGTTAAAAATTGGTTTTTCGCTAATATCTACGTTCCTATTAATTTTACGACTTTCCTATAATCTCATCTTCCACATCCAGTATCTTAACTTCATGCATTTTAAATTTTGGATTTTTCAAAAAGATGTAATGTTATTTATAATATTATAATATCATCAATAGAACTCGAGGTCGTCTTATTTCGGCACAAGAAATATGTCAATGGTCCATTTTTTCTCTTGACATAATAAAAGATTTTGCATGGAGTTTTGAAAATGCTTAGATGTATTAGCATTTATCTTGAGCAAAAACACCATACAGCTGAAGTTTATGTTCTTTTTGGTTTGCGAGAAAATTTGCCGCAAACCAAACATATATTTTGAAAAATAAAGATGAGAAAATTCTCTGCAAAAAAGGTCTTAGGTAATTTTTTCGTACACGTAATCGTTTTCGCTTAATCTGGCGTTGAAATTGCAAGCTAAGACAGTTACGGTTATTAAAATACTTTATTTCACACACTCGTAATTCTTTTGTACAAAATGACATAAAATCATACTTTTTCTTCTTCTTCTTCTTCTTTTTCGCCTTCTACTTGTTCTTTGTTTTCACCTTTGTTTGAATAAATGCATTGTTGGAGGTAATAAGATTAATTTGTGGGTTGTCAATTTCTTTGTTTTTATTAACTTCTGTTTCGGATGAATCGTCGATTAAGTGCAACATTCAGACAAGATTGTCCGCGAAAATTACCGCGGACTGATGAACAGTGAAGTCCTAATTTCTGACAGCCACACAATGGTCTCCAACCTTTTGAACAAATGCAAAAAATCATGTTCAAAAGACAATCCGAAGCAGGAAGTTGTGATTTTTTTTGGGTCCAATAAATTATTCTTTAATATTCATTTTCAAACCTTGGGATTTAGTTCATTACCTACCACTTTTGCACTTGATAATAAACTCGAAATCTATTTGTAGGTGGTAATAAATTCAACTTCACTGGTTTTTTTCCGATTTCTTCAAATGGAATACGATTCTTCCTGAGCATACATGGTGTTCCAATTAAAAAAGCCTCCAGTAATACGTATCGTTATTTGTGCTTCACCAAATCTATAGGTAAAAATCTATAGACTTCAGAAATCTGAAATGCCATATTACCGACACATATCGCAGCATTAACATCTTTTTTGGTAACTTACGAACGAAGATAAGTCCTTGTACCGACAGCAGCAGTACGTGTGTATCGACTGCTGATCCACGACTAGGTTTCTGCATTTATCGACTTACAGTCTGTGCGACCTTTCTACATGTCGATAATACTTTTTCTTGGTTGTTATCGATATCGTTGGTTTCCATTCGTTGAAATGGCAGTCAACAGTTTTCTACAGTTGAAGCAGTCGCCACATTGTTATTGCAGAAAATCTTTATGTCCGTTTATTGATAAATAATTTATTATTCTGCAAGAATTTGTAGAAACTCACTCTTCACTTTATATGAACTCGTCCTTTTTCTTTCTTTTCCATTTTACCGCTAAGCTACTGTGATATAAGTCACTTTGATTCCGTTGTGAATAATAATTCTTCTGTATTATAAAAATCCTATGTATACTCAAATATTAATTGAAGTAGAAATGTTTCCTTGAGATTACATATGTATATATAAATTTCTTTCGTGCATTTTTTGTCTGCACGTACTTTGCTTATAAATTTTTTTAAAAGGTGTTTAGCTAAAGGCAGATTTTAGAATGTTATATACATATATTAAAATAAGCAAAGCTATGTGGTGCTTATTAATTCACAATAAAACCTAAATGCACGTACAGTTTGAACTGATTTCTATTTATTTCTTAAAATAAAGATATCTGCTATACACAAATTACTAGTTAAATCTGTGTTTTATTGAGTCTTAAAATTATTATATTTCTACAAATTCTTGCAGAATAATAAATTATTCCGCGTACACGTGAGCGAACTTTCAACTGCGCGCGCGTTTGTCGGGTATTATTTTTAATCACTCAATAGTTCGCTCGAATGCCCGAGTACGAATCTCGAGGCAATGCGATTATCCTGTAATTGGATTACGTTTGACTTCCACCTGTTTTCATGCAGATACGCCGCGCTCGCTTCTTTTCACATCGCCGGTAGCACCGAGGTGCCAATATCGTTTTTTTCCCCCTCTGCTTTTTTAATGCAGCAATTCACGCGTGCTAACTTTCAGTGGCTCGACGCAACTTATAACAGTACAATCTAACGGTATATTTCCCAATAAAAAATATATATTGTGAATTACAATGTTGCTTTTAAATCACAATACGTTTGATCAATATTTATACTCATAAATAATTTCTCTATTCTCTTTAAATTAAAAAGAAAAGAGAGAAAAGAAGGAAACAATATAAATTCACAGTCGAGGACTGGTTTACACGTTTGTCATAGATTTCAAATTTCTTGTTGCCCGCCTGGCAACATCGCCAAATAAGAGGATGTTAATGTAAATTCACAGTCGAGGACTGGTTTACACGGTTGTCATAGATTTCAAATTTCTTGTTTAACATCCTCTTATCTTTTTTAAATTTACCATGAATCATGAATTCCCCTGCCGTGTGAGGGGGAGCATCTGGCCTCCGCGTTATATTGTGTCAAAGGGGCGAGAGATCTCATGAGGGTAGTAAACCATCAGCCGATAATCGATCATGCGACTCGGTAGCTCCATTCATGGCGTGTATAAAAGAGATAAGCATCATGAACTTTCATCATCAAAGCGGTGACATATAGCCTTTTATGCCAAAATATCGCTTGCCTTTTTACGGGGCGAATTAAGTTAGTCCATTACCGTCCTCTTCTCGGTTTATCAATCGTTGTATCGTTAATCGGATATCATATCAAGTTTGCGCTGAATGACCGTTTCCTCTTCGTATCTTTTTTCATCTTTTTTTTTTCGGTGAGACTTAATGATGTTCTCGAGTTCTCGCACTCCGCGTTGCCGTCGCGAAATATCTGGAAAAAGAGAAATTTTCTGTATTTTTCTACCCTTCTTTGTAAGATTCGAAGAAACTGTAATAAAGATATTGGGATGCGACAGTTTTCAACGCGTGCGAGCTTTTCCAACTCGCGGACGACATTAATGAAAAAGTGATTAATTTCAACCGTAGGGTGGCAAGCCCTCGCTCCACCGTCGGACTCCGACCGCGTTGCCGGGTGAACTGAACTGAGAGAGAGAGAAAGAGAGAGGGCGAGAGGAGTCGCGGCGGGCGGCAAGTAACTGACCGCAAAAGCGACGACGAGCTCTTTTATTTATTCCTGTTTTCTTTTACGCGGAGACCCCATTCGTTCATTAGATCCGACCATCCATGCAACACGCTCGCGCAGGCTGAAGTTGGTGCCGAGTTTTCTCTCGGACCGCATGGTACATCTCTCATCCTATCTTCTCGCCAACTCGAAATTCCCTGCCTCGGTCGTTCCTCTAAACTGTCTGTTGGTGGTTCGTAGTAATTTGAAAATGTGATCACATCTGGATTTTGTTGGATACGCTACTTCATTCTTAATAAAAGATTTATTTAGTTTGCAAGACATTTTCTAATATAATATAGCGCAACGAACTAGGAACATTCGTATTAATAAAGAAATGGAATAAGTAAACTTACGGGGTATAAACAAGTTATATATTATGCCTTTTAACAATTATTATCAATGTTATCTTTTTCTATTGTCGAATATGTGAATCTTTGTTCCTTATTTGTAAGAACATGACATTCCATGGTTTCTAATTGTAAGAATTTACCCATTTTGTTATTCCAACGTTTTTGCTCACGTAGGATTAATTTTCATGCGTCTGGTTTGAAATCTAGAATGCATTTTTATGCAACACGTGCATGGAAAGTGCCCCATTACGCACGCTACGCGTGCGTGATAGACCACTTTCCAGGCACTTGCAACATAAAATAGGGAGTGTAAGCCGTGTGTAAAGATGAAAATTCCCGGGTGCGGTTACCGCACTCGCCTTCGGCTCGTGCGTAAATTCCGCACCCGGGAATTTTTATCTTACCTCACTTGTTACACAAATAACTATTGTGCATGGTAAGTCGGTCGCGTTGTAGAATTCCTCTGTTTTCATAGCCGGGCGAGATTGGAAGCAGCCGAGGCGGAAACAAATCCAAGAACGCGTTTGATCTTAAACCGTTTTAACCATTTTTTGATACACGTCGCTTGTCTCGTTCTTCCCTCACGAAAACGCAGCTCTTTCATTGATTAATGCACCCCAGCGGGACGCCAATGTATTAATAAAGCTCGAGGCTGTATGTATTTAATTACGTAATGTCAGACACACGGGTGTAGCTAAATAAACACGCGCGCAACGTATGCGTGCGTGAGGTAGGAGTTTGATGTAGGGATATGTGACGGTGATAGTGACGGTAGTAATAGTAAGCAACCTGCACTTGTGAATCTTTCGGCGCTGAATACTTTAGAGCGAAACTGCATGGCACGCATTCGAGCTGAACGTCGGTGTAACCAGTCCGGCCCGGGGCTAATGTTGCAGCAGCAACGCCAACCTTTACCCTCTCGCCCATTCGCATGTCTCCCTTCGCAGCCCCATCTTCCCTTCCTCCCTCCCTCCCTCTCTCTTTCTCTCTCTCCCTCCCCCTCTCCGTTCCGTCCATCGGTCCCTGTACACTATCCCGTGCGCCGCTTGGCAGCTGCCTTTTCCTGCTGCTCCCGTGCTGATTAATTAAAGGACACCCGAGAGACGGCGCGGTGGCGTAGCCGTGCCGAGAAAAAACATGTGCCAAAGTTCGCCCGTTTTTCAAGCGCCGTAATGCCGCTTCGCGCCGTCCGATTGTTTTAAATGTCGATCGATGCGTTTCGTACGGCGGGAATAATCTTCCCGTACGTTGTGTCCCCGTTGTATTTTGCTACGTCCATAAGTCGGGCAAATTACGAGTATAAATTGCATATTGCACAGCATTTGGCGCGGTAAAGCGTTTAGCCCTTCTGTTAACCCAAGGGGGTAATAAAACTACCACCGCTCGGGGTTTTCCCCGCATTTTAAATGCGCAAATAATTTTCATTCTCGTCTTATGCGTTACTCTCATTTAGCGATTGGAAACGGTTGTTCGTCCTGATGTAACGACTGCGCGCGTGAGAAGGGAAGAAAATGCCATTTCGGCAAAACCGACCGACACGCGGTTTCATTACTGTCACTTAAGACTTAAGCCCAGCTTAAACTCCGCTCCAAGCGATCGTGGGATTTGCCATGTTAAAGCTAAGCCACCAAGAAGCGCCGTGACGGTAAGGATATAGCAAAACAGACCGCCATTCGCACAGCGTATCCACTTTAGAGTTTTCACAAAAGTCGTCCATTTTATATTGTTTGCACATAAATTCGACCAGATAAAACTTGCAGGAGATTACTCTATTTTTTTCTTTAATTATACAGTAAGCTAGTTAGTATTTTTTTTTAAGCTCTTCTATATTGCTTTATATGAATAACGATCATTAATTGCTTGGCGGATTTTTGTTGTTCTCTCAAATAGTGTATACGTCTTTATTCTTTATCCTGTTTACAAATGATTTTCAAGTTCGTTAACAACGGAAAGTCATTTTTAGTAAATTTGAAGCTATATCTCTGCAGTTTTGTTTATTAATTTTTACGGTGGATTAAATCGACTTTGAATGTTAAAGTGTATGGTTGATGAAATTAGCCTCAGCAGAAGTAGTAATTATTTACTAGGCTGTACTAATGAGATGAGTTCACTGTTTAGATATAGGTATGATGTAGGTATGTGCTACGGACTTTATAACATGGAATATTTATACGAATGCAACATATATCATACATAATACGAGATTATATCATGCGAAAATAGCGAGACATAGAGACTGTTCTATCGTCCGTGGATAATATTGAAATACTCGCACATTTTGCGATTTAAAAAAAAAATTAGGGTTATTTGGACAGACTAGAACTCAACTAAAAGATGTAAAAATTTTTTTTTTAATTTGATAGAATTTATCAAACGTAGCGAAGCTGCCTGAATTTTTACGGTAAAGCGAAGGAAGCGACCTTAATTTTTACGGTACGGCGAATGCCAGCTGGATAACGCGCTAGCAAATAAAGTTAGAACGGTGGAAAGAATCTAAATAGCCACGATGGTAAGTGGCGATGTTTCTATCTGTCTTAACGCCGATTTAACGGCCACTTTTTTTCATTTGCGCTCCGTAGAGAAACCACACATTCGTTGGTTTGCTTCATTCTTTAAACAGGAGAGTTAACTTCAAACGCTAATTGAAATTTGTAGAGTGTGCGAGTCTACTTGAACACGAAGCCAAAGCCAGAATTTTACTTTTAGCGTCGATATTTTACCGCTGCGCTTAGTTACAAGCTTTTCGAGTGGAGCAGGTCAGCAATTTTAATTCGAGTCGATCGAACGTGGAAATAACTGGCGTGGTATAACTTATTATTATTCTTGATGTGGCGTTCCGTCGGCGAAATAAAGTCTCGCCGATGGTCCGATTTTGCTGTGATGTTTTCAGCGTATCCGCGAACAGCGGATCGATCGGTTGAGATTATAAATATTGACGAAATTATGGTTATCCCACATATTCGATAGGCATCCGCCACGTAATGGTCGGGACGATATGCTTTAAAGTAGGAGTTCCTCGCGAATGTGCAATGCGAATGCGAGACACGCGTACTCTATCGTATTCTCCCGTGTGAAAGTACAATCTAATTTATGTCGAGCTCTGCCCGTGCGTGTTTTGCACGGATATATCCGATACATGATAAATGCACGAAACTCATGGCTATCATGTGCGGCATTCCATCAGGTTTTTATTTACGTTTCATTGAAAATTAACGTCGATTTCTTAACGAAATATCTGGGGGAAAAAAAAGACTGTAACATGTAAGATACGATGTAAAGAGTTTACTTTATTATTGATATATTTTTAACTCGTGACGTATACCGGCAAAAAGTATGAAGTATAAAAATATAAAAATAATCTCAGCTTAATTTCTCGTTTATGCAAATATTAATTACTTTTATTGGTAATATAGATTACGAAATACAATTCTCATCCTTCGATTTTAATCTGCATAAAAACGTTACTTGCGAAGATAAAAAATTACGTGGAAAGCAAACTTTTTTTCCTGCGTATGCTCGCGAGACACCTCGATTATCGATTTATCATCCTTCTTTGTCCACTGATACTCTCGGTCCATATTTCCTAGTCGCATATTATCTAGATAGTCATCTGCTATCGCTTTATTGTGTATGTGTGCATAAAAGAAATCCTGTTGAGCTGTACATTTTATCGTTTTGGTTCCAGTTAATTATTACTAAAAATTTGAAATTGTTCTTGAGAGTAGTGGATAGGAAATCCAACTTTAAAGAAAAAATCTATTAGAAAAGAGTCTAATAAGAATAAAAGAAATAAAAAATAATAAGAAATAATAATTGAAGAAATCTGGGATTATCCCTTTGAAACTTTATAATGATAAAAGAATCGCTTTTTCTTAACAAACTGTTGAACAATTATGCTCACGAAATAGTCGCATCTGACGATCGATAGAAGGACAACCAAATGTCAACGGTGATTCGTACGTATGATTCATAAATGTTGCAGTCGAGTAGGGAACGTGCGAAGGGTTAATCCGAGGGTCCTCTCGCATAATGGTATTAATGTCGTGCCTTTGCCCATAGTAGAACGGCCAGGTAGAAGCGTGTAATTATCGGCACGCGATAGTGCGTCCTGTTACCGTCAACAATAAGGACTACAATCGCAACCGACTGACCAGGCCCGACAATTCGCTAGTTTTTATTCGCGAGCTAACAAAACAGCGCGCGCGTGTTGCAGCTGAAATTATTCGAATCGTCGAAACTGCTCCGCTCTCCTCACGGGAAATTCCCGAAAACCCGGTTACTTGCGTCAGCGTGGAATTTGGTTTAGGACGGCCTTAATTCACTGCGTAAAATTGCCCGTGCACTCGGCCGTAATGGAACGTAGAGAGGGATACTCGGACACGTAAAAGTAGGGCTGATTTTATTTCCACGGTAACCCCGCGATCAATTGATTCGATTGTCGGAAAGTCCAGTTCTCGTAACGCTTTTTCCTAGGAAGTACCCGGTATTCCCGATTGGTCTCGACCATTATGGAATTAGGATGGTATACGGGAAATGATTGTATCGCGATGAAAAATCACTTTCTCATGTTTATCACGTGGAAGTTTGGAACATTAAATTTCCACTAACAACAAGAAAAACGTACGGCAAAGTAAATTAACAAAGTTTCTCTTAATTACCTCTTACTTACTAATCTCAGGATATTTAATTTTATTTGCAAAGAAACTTGCAGAACTACGGATCGCGTTGATTAAAATGGAATTTTGTATAATTTTCAGTATTATAATAAATACATAATTGGTTTTGCCTAATGCGAGTCTGGCGATAAATAGTTTTTTTTTATCGGTATGCGATTAGTGTTGCACGAATCTTTCTAAGCGCTGATTGTTACTGAAACACGTATGCGCGCGTGTTTGTATTTATTTATATCCATAGCTACATACGTATTCTAGATGGGTAAAGCTTCTAGTCGCTGAATTTCAAGGCACGCTCTGAAACGTACCCAGCACACGTATGAAAGTGCAATAAAGAAAAGTGGCGTTCGTGCTCAGCCCGAATGCGCCGGAGCTGCGCCGTGGCGCCCACTCGTTCTCGAGGAATTTATTTTCGATCATGGTGGCCATTGCTGATTAGCGCGACAATGGCAGCTTTGTTCTACGATTAACGACGTTTTCTCCAATTCCACCCATTTCGTGTACCCTTCCCGGTTCCCGATAATCGTACACTCGAATCCGGATAAGATTTAAAGAGCCATTCCCGGGAACTTACGACGGCTCTTAACTATATGTAACGGTTTTCATTAAATTTTAAACCGTAGTACCTATGGGAGACGTGTGCGATACTTGTTGTTACAAGATTCAGCTATTTACGATTGCCGTTTCCGGTATAAAACGTAACGATGTATTGCGCTGTCTTAAAGTCCGGTGAAGAGCCGCCTCGCTTCTTTTTTTTTTATCGTCGCGTATAAGAACGTTTCCGCTTTCATCGACGTAGGTACTTGCTTTCGCGAAACGATGTATCACGCATTGTGAGATTATCTACCCGTTAAGTTCTCTCGAGAGGTATAGCTATGGAGAAGAAAGAGCGAGATTGTAGCGGATATGATAGAATTTTCTTTGACGCTTTTTGAGGCAAAGAAGGGGCATAAAGCTCACTTAAGGAGGGAGCGTGGTCTCTCGTTTTCAGCAGGAGATATCTTGATATCTAGATAAAGCTAGTTTTTTACATAATTAGATTCTCGAGCAGGTGCTCGAGATCGTTGATAGGGAATCGTTTATCTCCTCCTCGCGCGTAGAACAGGGTGGTTAAGACTGACGACTACTTTTGACCCTTTATTCGCGCAATTACACTTCTCTCGATGCTTCAATACCTCGTGTGATACTCTCTGAACAATGAAAGTGGTCGGGCGAGATCTTTCCTGGGGGAATGCGGTTCCTATTCCCAGTTTCTTCGCTGGAAAACGTCGAAACGGAACGCGGAATTAGATAGTGAAAACCGCCGGCAATTCTGTGTAGATATCTCGAAACGAAGAATGCGATTGTTCTCCCGTCGTTCGCGGGCGCTAATATCCATCGCTATTGTAGCTCGTTCAGTATTTTACGGAGCAATGAAAATATTTCCTCTCGATGCGATTAACCGTTGAACATTTTTCTCACTATTTTAACTCAACAAATTGCTTCAACTAAATGCCGATAACTTTTACGTAGCGGTACACAGGCGTTGGGGATGTCGGGCACGCTATTGCACACATTAATCGTACGAGAACTTCGTTATTTAGATCGTTATTTATTGTCCATTTTATTCTTTTCGAAAGAACTGGTGGGGGTGGGGGGACGAGAAAATCGTTACGTAAAGTTTCATGGACGAACCTTCGGCGCATTTATCTCGCGCAGCGATGATCGATGCGCCCAATATAAACGAGGTAATGACAAAGTATTCATTACGGGAAGCGAAAGAGCCGTATCGCGTTCTCGTGAACACCAGCGTGAGATAGCTTTGGTTGTGTTTTGATAAGCCTGATGATAACCAAGCGCATTCGCGCACGTATATGTAATTACGCCGCGGCCGGGTGAGTGTGCGTGAGAGTGCTGCTTACGCCCGGTATACACGTGCAATCTAAGCGTACGCGTGTCTACACCGATATTGGTTTCACCTTAAACTGTACCCCCAAAGTGTTGGGAAATTTAATCAAGAAGATTGCCTTTACGTAGGTACGATAGCGCGCCACCTTTTGTGATCCTCCTTTCTTGAACGGCAAAACGCTGGCACCAGATTCTCATAAAGTCTCATTTCGCCCGCTTGTTTTCGTGGTTAAATATACACGTTGACGAGATCTAATTGCAGCGATTTCAGCTACTTAACACGTGTTTGAGAGACTTCCTTTTAGTTGGACGATTACGAATAGAGTTTTTATTGAGGAAATTCACTTTTTATATTTTCCGTTGCACAAACAACATTTATTAAATTAGAATGAGATCATTAGATCAATTAGAGGCATTAACAGTAACAGGAAGTCATTTATATATTGCAAAATTTTAACAACTTTATTAATCTCAAATTATAAAGTACCGAGTAAAGTTGATGTGAAATTTAATAAGAATAAAATACTTATTGCAAGTTTACTTTTTTCTCAAAGCTTTTTATTTGCGATTACTCGTAACTCAAGTATTATACCACGGACTGTTGACGTTTCTTTTAAGAAAGAAAAGACTCTAAATGGAAAAAAGTAATCCGTAAATGGAACGTATTGTGGTCGATCTAAGATTCCCAATTTATTTTCTATCACTTACAAAAGTTATGTTAACATAATAAGATTTTGCCACTTAGTAAATTTCATTATATTTCACTTACTTAAATTTCTTAATACCAATTAATATCCAACAGCTTTTTTTCACAATTATGTCGAAGAGAATTTTTGCGAGGAAAGAAGCTTGACTGCAAACTCTTCGAAAAACGCACCCACGAGGTTTATCCGGCGTTCTATCGCGCGGTTTCTCCCGAGATATTTCTCGCGGTCGATTCAGCGATAAAGCGCCTGTCGGAAGGAGAGCGAAGCCGCGTCGAAGGCGGGTGTTGATTGGCCGCCAATCGCAAAGCGCAGCGGAAAACCTCGAAGCTCGCAGGTTGGTACGCGGTCGGAGGCTGGTCGTGGATTAAAGGCTTTTCTTTCGAATTTCACGTCAGTCAGCTTCGCGCCCGGGATAATCCTGGGAGCTGTATTCGCGGAGCGTATATAAAATAAAGATCCGCCACGTCTGTCGAGCTGCGTTCCCGCTTAATAACGCTTAATAAACGGCGACCGATCTGACATGACGCGCTGCCTTTCTCTCTCCAGTTTTCTCTCGCACACTCCTTCTTTACGGAACTTTCTATTTCTCTCTCTCTCCCTCTCTTTCTCTCTCTCTCCGGAAGCTTTTATACGGCAATGAAACGGATTACACTCTTTTACGCGCGTTTGGCACATGGGACAGGGGTTGGATGCGGAGACTGGCAGACTCGCGTGAAAAGCGAGAGAAAACAAGTTCTCTGCTACGGGGTGGGACCGTTGGGAAAGAGCGTGGTTGCCACACGGTTTGATGGAGATACGGAACGAATGTTGGATGAGGAACTCATATGGGAGTTACGAGTGTTACGTCTCCATTATAAGCACATTCGCAAATCAAAATTGTTTATTTTTAGTCAAGTCTTCAACATTCGGGATATGATTTTTTAACTTTATTCCGCGGTACTTTGCGCGATAACAAATCGTGATAATAATTAATTAAGCTAATTGCAATTATCCAAAAGTTTGATATCTAAAAATACAGTGGAATTGATTTACACGTAACTGCCTTTCGTAAGTTTTAACTTTCAAAGTTTACGAGGCGGAGTTTTGCCTTCCCTGCCTGATCGCGAACAGCGACTGGGAGTCATTTACCTCCGTGGAATTTACTTGATAATTAATTAACGTAATGAAGAAATAACTAATATCGGATAAAGATTTCTTCCATGCATGATGGAGAGAAAATTCCGCATTCCTTATTCTGCCATAATATATTTTTAAATGTTAAAAATTATAATTGTTAAACATTATTTTCGTTATAAATGGCGAATGGCCACTGCGAATATGTCGAGTAGAACGTATTCGACGTTTAAAAATTAATGATTCTGGATAACGTAAATGTACAAACATGGAATGGAGATTAGATGCATTTAATATACGATGTTATTTGGATCCATAAATTTTTTGTTATGTCTATTGCAAAGATTCATCATATTCGAAATTTTCCCTGATAAATAATGACGACGAAAATAAACAACGAAGCTTCTCAACCACACATTTTCTCTTCATTTCCATCGCACTCGACAATTTTTGTTCCGCATATTTGTTCGCTACCCTTGTCGTTATATCGATTGAAATGTTATCGGGCGTAACCATCTATCGATCGACACAGGAGTGCTTCACCCTCCTTCGGCAAACTCAGACGCGACTTTTGACAACTTTAATCCCTTACCCGTGCGCGTCCTGGTGGGACGCAAGCGAAATCCTTGGATCAAAACGGCTGGAACTACTCAGCCACCACCTACTCAGGCCCTTTCCTTTCCTAGAACATGAAGGTATTCCTCGCCAAACCAAACTACGCGATGGTCCGTGTTGAACTAAACCGCAAGCCGTCGGCCAATTATACGGGACCCTAATAATTTAACCACGTGTCGTTGGTCTGCCTAGATTTGGCCATGATAACACACTCTAGTGTGCGGGGTCGTTGTATGCAGCCGAACCGTCGACTGCAAGGGGAGGTTGACTCGCGCCCGCCGATCCCCCGTGGGGATATTTTATGGTAACGTTATGGCTTACTAATAACAGGTTACCGTCAGATTTTAGAGCTGTTAATCACACAAGCCAGTACCGTCGCATGGAACCAACGGACACGTAATATCGGTTTGACATCAAAACGAGCTCACGCATACGAAGAAATATAGTTGGAAACTTTCTATAGTCGTCAGAGCTTCCGCTCGACGTTTGTTTGATTTTCAATTTATAGTTGTGGAAGATGGTATTGCGAAAATTCGAATACTACGCTATTGACAAAAGAACATTTTAGATACTCCTGTTTAATGGAATTATTTTTTCGACATTTTTTAGATAGATAAGTAAGTCATTTGTAAAACGATTTTTCTAATTTAAGAGCGAATTTGAAAAAATTTGCTGTAGCTATAAAACGTATCGACGATAATACCTGTGATATAATTTGAAATTGAGATAAATGTTTATTTTCGTTAAGTTTTACGAAAAGATGCACTCTCTTAGAGTATGGCAATTTATTCACGATGTACTCGCGCGAAGTGTCTCTATCGACTTCGTCGAGGAGATTTACAAGTAAGCACCTAATATTCGTCTCTGAAGTTACTCGACTTAACGCTCCCATACAATACTATTAGCCGTCTCATTCGGCCGCCCCGTCCCGGGAGTCGCGATTATTGGATCAGTAAGTTTTATTGCTTCCTAAACAATTCTCGGGACGCTTAACGAACCAATAAACGTTATGGGTCTGATAACTGTCTCGTACAGTGCCTCGGCATTAGCGGCTCTGCGCGCGTTAACGGGTAAAGCAAAGTTTCGTCGTACTTTGTAAAGCGCGTCGGGAAACTTTTTCTCCCTTGCGGCTTAACACCTCACGGATTTGTCGTCGTGCTCGTTGTTATTACAGCGCGCGGCCGATATGTGCCGTTATGGAGCGCTTTCCAACTAATGTTCAAGATACAGGGGAACTCTCCGCTACACCGAAACTTTCTAACTGCATTAACTCAACCGTACGTGCGCCCCCCATTCCTTGGCAGATCGTACTTGTAACCTCCTATTTCGTCCCGGATTGATTACCGGTTCTAACGCAGCGATTGCATTAACGACGAACTTTAATGGCGCGTAGACCGAAAACATAGCGGCGTGTTTGTCCTTTTCATTTTAAGATGTACAGAAACGCCGCGCATCCTCTTTCATCTTTACAAACTCTTTGATCAATATATATTTGAAGACAATCTTTCCTGAGCAAAAATTTGATTGGATATCAGCTTTGTCTGTAATTTTTTAACATCTCAACTTTAAATATTGCTGCTAATTTTAAAATTAAAATCTTTTTAAGTAAAATCCATTCAGTAGTTAAATAAGAAACAAGATTCTTATCTATGACCTCTTTAAACCATCTTTAGATTCTCATACATTTATAATCCAAAAACTATTTTCGCTTGGACATTTTGTTAAGAAGAAATTCATTCTGAAATTTTTTTTTGTATATAAAGAAAGCATGGGGGAGCTCGGGACACCGCAGAGATCGATGCGGTGACATTTTTAGAAGGTAATATTAGTGAAGTGCTGCAAAACGATCTTCCAATAATTTTTTTCCTTCAAAGTTACGTGGGTAGCTTAGATATTAAAAAGTACCCGCCTTTATCGTTGAACTCCTGTCTTCTTCGACTTCATCGATCATCGATTATGATGTGAGTATTCGTGATGGAACTCCATCTCGGCCCGTTTCCATCAAGGGAGTTAAGAGGTCGAGGCGGAGAATAGGGTGGAGAACGCGCTGCTTCCATTGTATTTGTGTCCTCTTGTCCTCCCCTACCTGTCTTTAATTCCCATTTTCTCACCTTTTTTAGCTTTGCCTTTATCAAAGAGCATTTCTACTTCACTCTTGACTCGTCATTGTCGTTTATTCTATTTCACTCGCGCGCGCAGTGCCGCGGTTTCCCACGGGGGATCCCTGCTACAGAAACACAGACAAAAAATATCTGGTAATCTTTTTTTACTGCCGATGATGAATTTTCTGACGGTTGAATTTCCTTTCTCTTGTTTTGTTTGGTTTGGCTTTTTGTTTTAGTGTTTTTTTTCCCCCTACAATTTGATCGAGCGTGTCGCATGACACAAGGTCATGATGGGGCTGTTCGATCGATTCACATATTGAAAATCTACCGATACTTAATTGACACGATCTGTATACAAATGCCAATAGTTTTGGAAACACGTGCGCGCTATATGGTCGTACGTGGAATGTTGCCACTGTTCGACGCAGAGTGTCAGTGTGGTGCGAGTAAATACTTACATTCCTTTCGCTCCGCAGTCTATAGGATAACAATACACCGGGGAACTGTTTTACGGCATTGTAAGTAGACTCGCGTGGCATCCTGTAACTGTACATTTCCATACCTGACCGCCCGCCCTCCCGCCCTCCTTTCCCGTAAATACACCTGTCTCGGTACCGTAGGGTCCTCGTGCGGCTTTATATTTTGCTCTCTTCACGCGTGACGTCATCACCAAAATACGTGAGCGGCGTTAGGAATTGTGGGGCAACACGTAGAGAACCGCGGAGACGAGCGTGACTTCAACGAGCGCGGCGGGAACTACCCTTAACCCATGAAGAGATCTCATTCCGAATGGATCTCTCCTCCTTCGAAGTCGCGCTATTCTTTTACGCATAAGTTTTAGATCGCAGTGAAACGATGTTTATTTCCCCTTTCTGTCTCTTTTTCTTTCTTTCTCTCTTTTTGCATGCAGTTTTATCGCGAACATTGGCGTCGATCTTTGCCGATCGGACGTATGCATCTCGTTGACTACTGGTGTCATCGTTCAATAGCACGTTTCGAAGTACCTATAACAAAATAAATATCGCAAAAAGATTCGAAATGCTAACGCGAAAAATTGTCAACTCTGTTCATGGAATTTCGAGGATGAAACGGAAGGAGGCGGTATCGAGTTCGGCTCGTACCTGTCCCATCTAGAATTCAACGCGGTTCGACGCGGAAAGAAAAAAAAAGGGAGAGGGAGAACAGGGAGGAAAAAGGAAAACCGTAATAAGAGGAAACGACGGAAGCGAAGCCCGAGGGAAACGGATGGGTTTTAATATCGCGGGCTCGACGGAGCCCGACGGCGATAGTTATAACGGCGGCGCACGCGGACTTGCTAAGCCTTACAGATTGTGGGTTCGAGACTCGACCGAGTAAATCATGGCGTCACACGGTGTGCCATCAGTTTGCGCTTTAGGATGTGCCAGAGCCCAGCTGCCAAGCTACCCTAGCGGATCATCCCCGTGGGATTAGCGATACTTCAATAAACTCTCCCGTACCTTCCCGACCCGAACAAGCCGCGCCGCGCCATGCGCGCGAGTCCGATCCGTTATCTCTCTCTCGCGCTGTCTCTCTTTCTCTCTTTTTCTCTCTTCCACTCCTTGCTTGATGCCGACAGAAGCGAGGGTAGTACAAGTTCGTGAACGTGAGCGCGCGAACTGCATTTAAGCGCAATAGGATTTGGCGGGGTTAAACGATTATCCAGCGGTAACCGTTTAAACAGCGGCTCGGCCAAACGAGCCGGGCAGAGCTACTCCGCTATTCTTCGAGCTCGCGTTTCATATATCCGACGGTGATGGTGGTGGCGATGATGCTCTGCTACCGTAGAAAATCCACGGGGAAAAACGATTTCCTGCGATATGTACGGAAGGGTACGACCGCCATTAGCGCCATTTCCGCCGTTAGTTAAAACTCTTCGGGATAAGAGATCTGACCCAGTTACCGATGTGCGCGCGTAACACTGGGACTTCCCGAGATCCAAGTCCATCATTACTTATGTATGGAAAGAAGCAGCGGGGAAAAGAAAAATGGAGCGCGAGTCGAGCGGTAAAGGTCGTGAGTCTTGCAAATGAAACTAATATTCGCGCTGACAGGGTCGATAAAAGGTGAGCGAGGTTCGCAAGGAAGTGGCAAGAGGAAGACGGGAGAGAGGGGAAGTAAGAGAGAAAGGGAGATAGCTGCTTCTTCGGGCCCGACGCTGAAACTCACGAAGGAGTTTAGGTTTTTATACAATAGATTTAACCTGATCCCCGCGCTCGACCGTTCCGGCGAGGATGTGAGCGAAGAAAGAATATCTATTTCAGAGAGGTATATTCCCCTGACCCTCCGAGGTTACCCGCGCTTGCCCGCTATCTTCCCTGTACTCTTTCTTACGCTTTGCCCTCTCTCCGTCTTGCAACTTCTCGTTCTTTTCCCGCTTCTCATGGCCGTTGTTCGTGCGCATAACCGCGAAGAAAGTATCTTTCGATATCGCCGGAGTCGGCGACACGATAGGAACCGACGGTTATTTCAATCACCATAAAAATAGTTCGTTCTATTTTTATAGTCGCATCCACGCCATGCTATTCCGGGAATTTTTCTTCCTCTCCCTTTTTTTTTACACGACGAGAATCATTTCTCCGTGCACGCCGACCTGATGTCGCGTGACCCACGCTTCAAAATGTCGGAATCACGGTCTCTAGGTTGAACGAGCATCTCTCGACTGCCGTACACGCGCTACTGCAAGGTACATTCGTCTTAGGAGCTTAATTAAAATTTATATTTTCACAAGGCGGGTTTATTAAACAGCCGAGACGTAGCCGCGTCGCTATCTCTCTTCTTGCCGTTCCGCGCCGTCGCGCCCTTTCCCGTCGTTCGTTCCTCCATCCCATCACCCGGTTCTTCGCCATACCCCGCCCTATGTTTTCCGCTTTCGCTGCCTCGCAAAGTCTAGGTAGGATTTAACATGACTGACGGGCCAGGATCAACCAAATCAGCGTGCACGTATGTAGGTATACCGCGGATTAAATCCTCCGCGAAGTTAACCCGAGGTACGGAAGAACGAGCAGCCGTTTTGTTCGTGCCGGGGAATAATAACGAGTATACTTAGGGCCCTCATGTTTTTGGTTATAGCCTTCCAAGTGTAATTATTCCATTCTGGAAATTCGGCAAAGAATGTAACGCCGCCGGCTCTTACCGTAGAGTCCGCACCGAGAGATTCCTAAATTTACCGAACTGCGTATAAAATTAGCACCCGCAATGTATGGTCGGGGATACCAGAGATATCCCAGTCAAAGCCACGTGGATATTTGTCTTGCAGACGGCGCAACCGGTGCAGTTTACATAGGTGTATTAACATTAGCCAGTATAAACGCATATACATCCGTGTATACATTGCTCGGTTGAATCGCCACGTACTCGACGTTAACCTCGCGTGACGAATATCATAAACGACAGTGGCAGTGCGTAGTGCGTAGCGCGGAAAATGTTCTCTCTAATTGTAAGATTTTATGAGGCTGCGTACTGCGTGTGTTCTGTGCGTGCGTGTTCTCGCGCACACATATTTCCGCGTATGCAAACGAACCGAACCAATGGCAATCATTATTTGCATTCTGAAGAGGGTGATCCTACACTCGTGGAATGCAAATGACGCGGCAAAAGCGAGATCGAACGTACGGAAATTAGTAAGTAAACTCGATATTTCTTTGACGCACAAAGAAGCCAATGGAGAGTTTTACGATATTTATAAAAATTGATGTAAATTATGAATAACGATTGAATGATTTTTAAGAGGTTCCGTAATGCCCGATGGGTATATCACCGCGTACTCGTACAGGAGAGCCAAGTACGCTCTCGCATCTTAATCATCCCCTTTAATTCAATATAGACGGTTTCTCCAAAGACTTCTCGTTAATGAATTCGTCAGTTCGCACAGATACGGTATCTGTCCGCGAGACCTCATCGCCACCGTCCTCCCTGTATATTCACGGGCACTTGACGTTGCATTGTTACGTACGGTTGGTAAACACAAGGTAGTTATCAACACTGAGAGCTAAGTCTCGTTAACCGTTCCTAACAGGCGAATGCGAAGCATCCTGCCATTGAATTTGATGCTTCGCTCGGGAGACTACCTACGTGCTGTCACGTCTGGAGACATTTGCTAACCCGCACGATGCACCGTCAGATAACATGAACAAGAGAGGTTTGCGCTACGTAGCACCATCGTAGGGCGGCGGAAGGATGTAGGGCGAGAACGACGCGACCGAATGTTCTCAGAACACTCACTCGTCTACGTATGTGTACCGATCTTCCGCGTGTGCGCGCGCGTATGTGTGTGTATGCATCCGGTTAGTCTCTCATGGCGCGGCGTTACCGTGTTATTTACGTATGACATGCCTCATTATCGGGCCGTGCGCCGCGGCTTCGGAAAATTTCGACGTGCTTATACACGCGAGAGAAGCGCGATCGCGTCCTCTTGGATAGGGGGGAAAGAGAATTTTCATAGCTCGGAGGGAGACATTCGTTCACGGTGAAAGTAGGCTTCTCCTACGTCGGCACGTTCCTACCGTTTATCCTGGAACTCAATGGATTCTCGCGTTCGTCGTAAAACATGATTAAATGTAAACACGTGCCGCAGCCAGTTAGATATAAACACCTCGCGCAAACAGCTACCAGAATACCGCAATATACCAATGAAGACGACGCCAGTGACGACGACGACGATGAGAATGTGTATACGCCAACACTCCCGACTCTACACACCTATTCTACTATACATGTATCTCGCCGTCAGTAGTGACGAGACCGTACTATGATGGTGTAATCAGGCACGCAACTGCACGCAATTTCCATGCGCGTTCCGAGATCGCGACGGCAAATTTTATAGTTTTTCGTACGAACGACGCAATCTTTTTTTTTTCTTCCTACACTTCCGCCTGCGTTATCGCACCCTTTCCTACCCCAACGCTTTGACGTTTCTCCCGAACGCAGCGCCGTGTAATTTATGGACGGATCACCGAATCGATAGCCTGATAGAATCAACGTGGCGTGGACGTTCGCTTTTCCGCGCGAGTGCGCGCATGCCGTACGGAGTTTCTTGGTACAATGGGATCTCTCCTATTTCTTGAGCGTGCACTTCAGGGTTTTCGTAAACGAATGTCGTTTCGCCATTCGGGATTTTGTATTTCGTATACCGAAGGTAGTCTTCCATCCGTCCGCATTCTACCATCCGCGTTTTAGCCTCTCCTCTCACGGCTCCGCGAAAAATGCTTTTCTCGTCATTTCGTCGTAATTTCATCGGATTGATCCTGCAATTTTAGTTGACCAGACTTCCGCGGTATCGAATTTATTCCGCCGCGATTCACAACTTATTATCTTTCACAGAATTTCTCTCAGGCAGATTTCCGCGCTAATTTCTTCGAAATACTTATTTTATATCTCGACGATATTTATTCGCGATGATATATCCGAATACACGACTTTTTTCCCCTTCGATTTGATCTCTTATTTTTTGATGATTTGACAAGGGAGACATTTATAACCACTTAAATGAACTCTTGAACTATCTCGAAGCATCTCGTGAACTTTTGTCCTATATTGACACAACTTGCACGATCCTTGACAAACTACAATAGTTTTACACATAATATAGACAGGCTGCAATTATTGCATACCATACGGTTTTGTGTTTATTATTTATTCACAATTTTATTAACAATACTCAGATTTATTATTGTATTGCAATAATTTATTAATTATATTCATTGGTGATATATTATTATATCTGCGCTCAGAAATTCCTCATTATTAGTTTTGACAGCGCAGCTCTGGCATTCTACGAATACCGTAATCGGATTAATTATTTATTATGTTATTACGTGACTCTTTGAACCATTTATCGAGTAATATCAGCCAATATTGGAGGCGATATAAAATATACAAGCACGCCTAGCAAAGTCTGGAAGTTCCAACGCTCGATCGTTGTATGGATGACACCGTGGCGTTAGATACGTTGTAAGCCGCAACAGTTTATTAGGCACCCCGCTGCGACCTTTATTAGCCTCCTCTATCTCCTTCATAAACGGAGTTACGTGTTACGGGCGTATATGTTCACGTACACGGACGGCACACGTCGAAAATGTGACACGCACTCACGCGGGTCTTCGCACGTTTATTCCATACGGCGATGTTCGGAGTCCGTGACGAGAATCGCCATGGGTTCGTTATTAACGTCACGTATGCATCAGCTCGGGAGGTGGGAGAGGAGCACCCTTTGTTTTATACTGCGAAAGTTATATATCATAAATTTCGTCAAACCCATACTGAACGGTTAATTAAATCGGCACGGGCGCGGCGGTGAAGCGGCGCGCGATGCCCAATAATTATAAGCGGTATTTCTTGCAAACGCGTTCCACGTTGCCACGTTCGCGCGTGATACGTTAATAGCGAGATGAACTCGAATATTCCACGAACGTACACGAAGTCAATTTTGACTCGTTTCTCCAAAAAAAAAAAAAATAAACCTCACGTCGCTGTTTCTCTTTTCGCTAAGATCAATTTTTCACTTTCCTCGGTAAACGCTCCTCCTGATTAGTCTTCATTCTTTTTGTTCTTTCTAACGCATTTTCAATCTTGATATACTTCCCATTTCAACAAATACTTATTCCTGTATTCTCCCTGAACAATAATAGTTTATTAATAAAATCGCGCTTATTTTTACGGTTTGAGATTAGATGCGCAGCAACGTTTCCATTTTGTCCGACAATCGCGTCCACTTGCTGAAACGTCTTTAGCTCGCTGACGAACTCTTCTTTGAAGAGCGTTACAACACGGTAGTACGAATTAGATTTCCTGCAGATGGAACACAGAGGGAAGGTAAGATTTTCCACTCTGCTCTCGAAAACCGAGCTGTGGGCGCGCGAGGATTGGCAAAAGGTGAGTTCATCACTAAGTCATGATGCTTTTATCCGGCGATCTTCGTTACCCCTAGCGTCTCGCGAACGGTGGTCTCTCTCCTTCTCTCGCTCGTTTCTCCCGTAGCTTGACGACGATTCCCGCAGTATCCCCAATCTCGCATCTTCTCTAACCTTCAACCGTCTGCCTCATCCTAGAAGACGGTGGGCAGCGGGAAAGGGCCTACCCTTCCCTTGCTGTCACATTGTCGAGTCCTTCGAGACCGCTTCTTTCTTCTCGTTTCTGTCTCCTCAACCCGCAAGATTTCCGCCGTGACCGGTACATCCACATATACATACGCGCTGCATGTACATACACTCCATGTATTTATATTTGTTTTCACGGGCATAGAAAGAGGAGAAACGACCGAGACGGGATAAAAAGGCGGGTGGATCATGGATTGGGAGAGGACCAAAGAGGATTTTACGAAGGAGGTCACTACGGGTCGCCGCGGCGACCTCCTGGAATACTCGCGGTCGATAAGATCGAATATTAAACTAGCCTCGAAATATTCACGATCTCTAACGTACGGAATTTCGAGGATTTTAATTATCGCATTATTCAGTGCTTTTAATAATTGGATTCATCAGTTTATGCTACCATCCTCGATAATTACGAGGGTTATATCATTTCGTAATCATATACAAGCCTTATAATTCCTAATTGATTTCTGGTTGTTTGGTACGAGAACACAAAATTTTCACTAATTAAAAGGTATCATTTAATAAGTGACATTTAAGGTGCTTTATAAATTCATAAAAGGAAGCCTTTTGCATATTCGTTAAATATAAATTTCTATGATTGACATGGGATATCAAATTATTTTGTTGAAACAATTAGTATTATCGTATCGAATTATTTTATTAAAACACCACGTTCCCTGAATATTTTTTCCTCCTGGAATTTCAGCTGAATGTGTAACGATTTTCTAGCATGCTTTGCTGTACTCGAACATCAAATTAACCCGTTGTTTACTCCCTTCTTCCGTCTTCTCTATGTCTATACATTGGGCGAAACGATAAACTTTTTACAGGGCGGATTTTCCGGGTGGAAGCGACCCCTGGGAACGCCAGGCAAGAAAAGATCGGAGCAACGAGGCGAGAAGCTGTATTTAAAAAATTTAAGCGGCCCGTCTGCCAGTCTAGATATATTTCCTTCGCGAGTAGAAATCTCGACATCGCCCAGTCAGTAATTTCAGGCAGAGATCTGAGCCAGAGTTTCTGTCTCTCGTTCTCTTGTAGTCCGAGCGGGTAAAAAGACCAGCGGATGTCACGATCTTTTTATACCAACATTGTTGGCGCTTTTTGCGCCGCAGTGCAAATTTGGATAATTTCGTTTCTTAGCTGAATTATTGTGTATTTTATTAATATACATTTCCGTATCGATTAGATGAATATCTGAGTTATTCAAGCTATTTGCATTACTTAGTGGGTGACTTAAATTAAATATTAGTTAGGTATTAATCGAATTATTCATTTAAATAGTATAAAGTAAATGAACAGGCAGATGTAAAAGATATTTTATTGTTTATATAAAATATGAAATATTTAATGCGTTATGTTGTTTAAATATGCAAAATACACATACAGAAAGAACAGTTTTGCTGAAGTAATTAAAAATTTAATTAGAATCACATTTGAAAATAATTATATTGGCCCATCTAAATAATTATCAAGCTGGTTGGTAGAACATACAAATTTTTTGCAGCATTGTCATATGCTGGAGTGTCCTATATAATTATTTTAATAACTTGACTAATTTTTTTTAGATCTGTATGTGGCTAAGTTCTTAGATACTTCAGCAAAACCGTGTAATATCTAATGTTTGTCGCACTGATCCATTAATGATTTTTTAATCTCGCGCAAAAAAGTTCGTGACAACTGACACGGTCTGTACGAGACATTTATATCACGTCTAATTTGATGGTGAGACACCATTAACGCTTGACACGCGGAGGAAGACTTGTTCTGTATCTCACAGTTCATTTTTACGAGCGGCTCGTTACAGCCGTGAGCCGCGGCGCATGCAGTTTATTACACGGTGCATAATTAAGTAGCGCCATATTTAAAGCCGGTTACGTCTCGTATGCTAAGTAAGGGCGAGGTGTACAGGCCGATAGCCTAGCGTATTAATTCAATTTTCTGCCACCCAGATGCTGATTTGAATTTCACGGTAACGTTGTCGGATGTATCGTACGCTTGGCATTACCGTGAAAAAGTCGCTTCCATCGCATTTTTAAATGGCGCAATAGCGCGGCACGCAGCCCGCGGCCATATCGTTATCAACTGTTAAACGTTGCACGTCGTGAGAAAGTAGCCATTTCGTATGAAACATAGTCACAACGGTTATAATTCGTCGACCATAAGGCGACGTATCGGTAGGTTTTCATATACGGCATCGAGTTAAAGCATAAAATTTTGATATTGTGCCTTCTTAAAGATCTTCTTGTCCTCGTTTTGAATATAAATTACAAATGCTTCTATCCTAATAGACTTAAGATTGTTGACTGTTTTCTAATATACACCAGTAAGAAAATGACAGTTATTTCAGTGCACGATGCAATGTCTAAGTAATCTTATGACTGCTGTCATTTTTTCGATATTCAGGTCATAACTTCCAATGCTTGCTTTTGTAATATGATTTAATATGGACAGGTTTATAGAAGTATTTGAAAGAAAATTGATCCACACATATGTCATCTGATTTTTACTCTACTATAAAAGTCATAAGATATTCCTGAAATACGATAGGTTATAATATGATTGGAAAAATTAAGGAGACATTTTCTTATAAAGCGGTCTATAATGTTCCACGCATAAAATGGACTAAATATTTAAAGCAATTAGATATTTATTTTTATAGCTTATCTTGTTCAACTAAAATGATGTTGCGGATAATTGAATCTTGCATAAATTATGAAGTTAAGTTTAAGAGAGAAAGAGAAAAAAAACAAGATTTTCCGCAGTTTGAAAGCGAGTATCTGGAAAATTTAATCGGTAAAATAATTCACTAAATTCACATTACAATTTACCCGGCTAAAAATAATACTGCGAATAGCGAATCATTATTTTGTTCGGAGCACGGTAAAGTTGCGGAGAGAGATCACTCGTAAAACGCAATTCGATACTGCATCCGGTTTATTCGTTTACTGGTATAAAGAGTGCACTGGAGGCGGTGAATAGAATCCGACGGTGGGCGACAGGGATAATGGCTCCGCGACATTTCGCCTTTTCCGCGACGGTAGTAGAAACGGTGGCGGAAGTACGTTTTCCTTTTATTTCCGGTGCAGCGCAGCGCGGTGACAGTGCAGCGCCAAAATAGCCGCCTCCGGCAATCGCACGATAAACACTGGTCTATTCCCTTCTGCCTGTACATTCTACCGCGTCCTCTTTCACCCTTTTTCGCCCTTCTTTGCCGTGATATCGCGCTAGCGAATTTTTCGCCGTGTGATTTCAGACAAAGAGGAAAGAGTAGAAATTTTTTTCGAGCTCAAAATTAAAGCTAAAAGAGAACGCGAGTATTTTTCTACTTTGACATTGCATTTGCGTTGTTCCATTTGATCTACATATATAACAACTCATTTGTTTGATTAGAAACTTCTTTCTGTTTTCATATATTTTTATAAATTTAAAAATTAACATCTTTTCAATATTTAATTATATGAAAAATATATCTTTTAATTTAAAATTAAATCGCGCATGAAACGTTATTTTTACATTAATTAATCTATACACTTATTAGATTAATTAAAACTTTTAATATTTACGACGGCTGGGGTACAAGTAGAGAACAAGATGCAATTTATATCACAGTGATCGAGTGAAGTGGGAATTCGCGTTATTCGTTCCGCGCCGCTTATCGCGGCAAGTTACCTCGGAGGTAACGGATACTCGGCGAAATTTACGGAAACATTCGCGCGGCAGGCGAATGGCCCCACCATTTAATCCCGAATAGTCTCCCACGATTGGCAGTAATGGAACCCCTGAACATCCGAAGTCTGCGATATTATCGAGCGCGACCTCTCTTCTTCCTTGCTCTCCTCCCATACTTCCCATACCTGCCTGTCCTGCCGCAGTTACGCAAGTTTCCAATAGCATTATCTCCGGTCGACGGTTTACCAGTAGCGGTCAGAGCATCCCCTTTGTACACCCCCGTCGCGGTACTCTCCTAATCGATTTAATTAGGATTTTATCGGATCACGGTGTCGATGTGTACTTTTCCGTGCAAACAAAACCCCCGATTACCCGCGGCCCCCGTGTCCGTAGTCCTGCGAACTCCACGGCTTAACTTGGCGATGCTTTCGACGTTGCCGTCACTCGTATCCCTTCGGCAAACAGAAATACCGCTCGAATTAAGTATCCTCCGGATGGATAATCGATTAAAACGGCAGGCCGGGGAGAATGTATCTATTCGAGTATCGACGGTGTCGCGCCGGAAGAACAAGAAGGTAGCGCAACCGGTGTAACTTTCCAACTTTAAGGTTCCGTAGCTGCCAAGACTTTACGGCGATGGGCGTCATAAAATGGATACAAAGAGACCATATTATCTCGCGGGTACGAGACCGCGTGGAAGTCGGGACAGAGACGTGAATCTGCATATGGAACGCGCATTAAGTAGTTTCTTCCGCGTTTAATTTAATAGCGCCGGCACAATGGGCGAGACTGCGAGACGACGAAACGCCCAACGCCTCCTTCGCCGCGTACCGTGCTTTATGTCTCTTGAGCTTCGAGTTTTAGCATCGTACGCACACCGTATAACTTATCATCTTCCGACGCCTTTCGAAACGTCAGGCAATATTTTAGTATCGTTCACTCGAGCTGTTGACGAACGATATTCGACGATTAAGCACGCTACGTTACGACCGAGACGCAAGATTTGCGATACATATTCTATCAGAATATTTTCGTATCTTTATTCGCGGATCAACGCGCGTTGTATTCCCGTCGGCGATAATCGTTGCCGTGTGTCATAATAGAAATCACAGCGAAGAATAGAGGTGTCGAAGTCGGGGAACATGGGGCCAAAGTCTCTTTTTGTTATTCCGCCGTCTCGATTCCACCCTCGCTTATCGCGCTCCCCGTGATCGAAAGAGCTCCATTATTTTTATCTCCATTCCATTAAAGTGCCTCCCGTACGCGTAATCGCTACATTCATCTGTTCCTTACACATTTTCTCAGCCCCTAGCAGGGTCACACCTCTCCCTGGAGTAGCAACTTCCCCTCTATCTCGTTAAGAGAAAAGCCGCTCTTTAGAAAAATAGGAATCAAACGGCAAATTCAAATCGACTCGAACGCAAACTGTCGAACGGCTATCGGCGCCGTCTGCTATGGCGATCTCTCCACGTCTCTTCTTCGGAGCAATTTTCACTGCGGACGCCACCGAACATCTTCCCGCTGACGTTGCGCGAGAAAAGCGGTAACATCGAGCATTAACTTTCGTCTGATTTTATTGGATTCTACCGAGATGGATGTCGACGGGAAACACGAGTGTTACGAGATGGAAACGGATGCGTTTCTTCGACCGAGGGGGGGAGGGAGGTAAACACCCTGTCGGTCGCGCGAACGTGACAAAAACGGAAGACCCCTCGACGTATCCGTGGAGCAAAGGCGAAAGGTAGGAAGAAGAGAAACGAAAGAAGCAGGTGGCAGACAGGGTACAGGGTAGCTTCATTTCTTCATAACTTGGCGCGACAGCCGAGAGAAAAATTGGTTCTACCCCGTGTCCGGGCCACGGAGGTGCAAAAGGATTCGCGTGAGAGGGTGTGCGGACCGGGGGAGTCCGGGGAGTGCGCGGGGAGGGTCCAGAACACTCTCTAATATCTTATGATTTAGTGTTGGATGCAACGACGCAGCTTAAACACCGCCCCGGTGGTATACGGCACTGTTGGCCGATACTGCCTCGAAATTAAACTTCCGCGGGTTCTTCACCCTGTCTCTCGCCTTGTCTCGCGCGCGCCGCGCCACCCGCGCTCCATTCCGCTTTCTCGTCCCCATTTCTTTTTTATCCTCGATACGACATTCCCCGAGAGCGCCAAGTTTGTACCCGCACCGTTTTAATTACTCTATAAATACGCCTCGCGCCGTGTCTTCTTTTAGAATTTTAACCGGCCGGGTGATATCGCAGGGTACACGTGACACACTTCGCAGTAAAGAGGGATATTTTTGTTACGGAAAACGCGATTTTTTACCAACAAATTTATTCTGCCTGTATAGTTGAGTACCTTTATTTGTGCAATTACATTTTATAAATCGTAATAGCACTAATAGCACTAACATTAAAATTGCGTATAAATTCTGACTACGTTTCTCAATTAATTATTATTTTTCTACAATCTTTTCTTTTCTTCTTCACAACTAACAGTAAATCTTAAACTCGAAAAAATATTTTTTAAATCCTATGCCATATAATGCAAACATTGTAGGTGCATTGCAGGAATATATGCGTCGTAAAGCTTTAAGTTTACTCGAAATCACCGAGTTTGCTTCGCACTGCGACCATCTTGTATATTTCATATACACATCGTAGACGCAGAGGTAGACAGCCGCTACCTCTAAATTTACGAGAACGGACATTAAATAAGCGGCATAAGCCGACGCCGCGGACGCTCTTATTCCGGACTGTCGTCCGGAAAAAAGGATCGGCCGGCGGTCATTTGTCAGTTGAAGCGCGTCCATTAGGGGTGAAAAATCGAGCATCGCGCCGACCATAAACAAACAAAATTATACGGCCGGCAAACGGATTCCCGACTGACTTGTGCGGTGCACACACGGCATATTATATCGTGTGTATACGGGGCGCGCCAAGTGGACTCTTGCTTCCTGTTGCTCGTCTTCGTCGTCTTTCATTCAGTTGGATTAACGTACACGGCATTACCGTCGTCCCACGTTGCAGAGAGTGAAATACGCTTTTGAACGTTTCCCGTTTTGCAATCCCACTAATGCAATAAACTAGTTTGCGTTACTCCTCAGTTTCATGTGTATTTTAATATACGCGCGCGCGCGCGCGCGCAGAGCACGATAATCTTCTCACGCTTGTTTTTTCTTTTTATTTTTTTTTACTCATGTATATGAACCCATAGAAAAACCTGGGGGGGTATTCCGCGAATATTTATCGAAAAATATTATTTTTAGCATATGACAATGCGGGACTGTTTCTCGGACACAGCTCGCCGTATTTTGTTTTCGGTATCGAATACAGGAACGTGACTGTCGGTCACGCGGAGTGTATGCAATATATATCCACCCACATGCAAACATGGCGGTACATCGTTGCGCCAGCCGATGTCGATTGTATTCGGTCTACACGCGAAACTCGTTTTTTACTCGTGCTACGCGCCGACGACGAAATAGCAAATGCGTTACCAGGTTGTTTCAATGGACGACATTATTGAGCGAAATGTATATGCGAAAAACTGTAAAAGTGGGAAATATCGTACCGTGTATATACGTGTTGTGACGTGTATGGCACCTATCATGATGATTTTATTCGCGAACGTGAAATTTGCCCACTCAGTAACAAGTGCTCGATTTGCTCTCAGGTTTACAGACAAAATTAATTTCGACGTATTTGTCTATCACACAAACAATTACTGCAATATTTTTTCGATAAAATTGAAATTTCCTTTAAACTTCCTTTAACGTAAGATTTAATGTTACGAAAGCAGTACCGACGCATTGCTTTTTAAAGAATTTAATAGTGACAAGTAGTTGACTATTTGAGTTTGTACAACTTTACGATGAGGCGGTACGAAAGAAGTCTGATAACAACAAGCTAAAGTAGATAAGTAATATCGGGCTCTTTCGATAATTGTGCAAGTTTTCGACGGACCGTAAGCGTACGGATACTATGTATTAGACTTGGCGTGCTCATAATTTCTTCTACGCAAGTCCTTAAAGTGTATTTCTCTTTTCCTTATAAAACAAGAAGAAAAATATTGGGTCTTCTCGATCTATTTGCTGTCGAAATGATTGCAGGAACTTTCAGTAGTTTCAATAAACATTAATTTCTTCTTTATTAGTTCAGTTCTTATGCAATAAAAAACGCGATTCTTGAAAGAATTCCGGAAGTGCACCAAGGTCTCAGATGTATGATCGCGAACGTACGCGTTTTTACGGTCTACGCAACGCTGCAATATAAAGTTTATAAAGTTTTGCGCGCGAAGGGATACATTAGATGCGTGCCGGTTTACGATCATGTCTTATCCTCCATCCACCTCGCGCACCGAATTTAAAGCATCGCTAACCGTAAGTAACCGATTTCGGCGAGGATGAAATATCCCGTTATGAAAGACGTTACCGTGAACCGCGACGATATCGCTTTCGTCGCGTGCCGTGCGTGTGTGAGCGCTTTCGAGATTCGCGGAGAAGAGACAAAAAAAGAGGAGAAGGAAGAAAAACGACGGCTGGATCACCTATGATCTCTTTTCGTGCGGCAGGGCGCACTATCTTCGATCCTCTCAGTAAATTTGGTCCGGGGTCACCTTCGACGTTCGTGCGGAGAGTTCCTTGCGAAACGGGGCGGCCGATACCGTCCCTCCTTTCACGTCGAGCGCTGTCCCCAAGGCGGCCATTTATATGTCCTGCGGGGAAGTTTCGACGGCCTGGCGGGCTTTGCGGTTCCCGAAACGGATACTAAGGGTGAGCCACAAAGAACGAGGATGGACGCTCCTCTTACTCGGGTACGCTTCCAGTGGCCACGTAGGGATTAGCATGTTTAGATAGCACTCACAGAGTAGTTCTACGACCTGCCGAATTAATGCCACGACGGGACAACTTTGGACCATACCTTGATCTATCTTGATATTCCGAGGGAAAATCGAGGGGGATACTACGGTTTTCGGCAAAGCCGACCGAAGGAGAAACAGAAACGGGCCCTTTTGTAAGTTTCATAAGGATTGCTCGTTGCCCGATTACCGCGTCTTTCTTACTTTGAAAGCACTCTACATCTTGGGTAGTATCGACTTTGAAAATTTTGAAAATTACCTCCGCTTACGGATGCGCATTCTCCGAAAGCACGACGAAATGTAACTCGCAACGGTACACAATGGCACGCGAGAAGCACGCGAGAAAGGGGGAATAGCGAGGAACAAGGGAATTTTGCGGAAACTGCTTTGCAGAAGAATCGTCGAGACTGTTATTGTTTTTATCTATTTTATTAAGAGCGGCGCGACGGTTGACTTGCAATCAAAAAAGAATCACACAACCGTTCGTGGACCGACAACCGTCCGTGCATCATATTCCCCTTTCCAGACTTTAAGTTACGGCTTAGATACGAAGGGCTTTCTATAGCAGGTATCCCGAGATTGATCGCCGCTGAGTTCGTGATTTATCTTTCTTATACCTTCTCGCTTTTTCCTTCGCCTCTCTCTGGTTATCGTCAGTACATCATGTTCTCGGAGCGTACACGCGTCTGCATATTCATAAAAGATAGTCACAAAATTGAGAAGGTATTTATTCGGCGAACGGCAGGTGATTTTCAATTTGACAAATTAAATCACTCGAAGATTTTTCTTCCAGAAAATATCAAAACGCCACGGACAAGGTGGTTTATTTTGCGTGAGTCCGTTCGATTCTATTTAATTAACTGCGGGTTTTAAATCACCTCATATTAAAACTTTTGCGACGTTTGAGAACGAAAGCATAATTTTCTCTTGAATTTTTTCCCCTCGATTTTTCCTTCTCTCTACGAAATAAATGATTCTCTTCAACGTTCGTTGTCATTTTGTCACGAAAGACTTGTTAGTCTGTAGAGAAAATACATTTTGGAAAAATATATACAGCATACGTAATCGTCTACAAAAGATACGCTTACGATAATATATAGAGAGAATAACTCAGTGTCGAATTTTATGGCAATTTATTTTTAAAACTAGAAGTTATTACGAGTTTCTAATTTAGTTTTTAGTAAACAGCAGTATTTCACATATAAATCATCAAATCCTATGTTTGATAAACGCGGGTAGGATAATGTGTAAGCGCGTTATACTACATATCAGATTATTACCCAATCTCTTGTCAGCCTCATTATCATTTGGTTACAACGCTTAATCGGTGTTGCATCAATATGGGCTATCGAAGTTTGGAATGGGCTTCTGAACACAGATAATCTGACTAGAGAGAATCGCTATTTTAGCCGATGATTGAAATTTACTCGACCATTTAAACGTGTAGTTCCAAGTTGTATTCACATGTAAATTTTAAAAGTGAACAAGTAGGTTAACAAAGAGCGAGGAGCTATTATTTAACGTAGAAATTCGCGTTCATTCTCAAACCGCACGTTTATTCCGTCCGAAAGGAAGGAGGAGTGAAATTTAATGTGGAAAATTTGACGTTCGGAAGTGCGGTATGTTTTAGACTCAGCTCCCGGCTATTACCTGTCGTCGGCTCGAGCCTAATACGTATGAGTTGGCTACCGAGCAACAGGCTGTCGTGACATACATAAATCCCAACTAGGTAACGGGCGGCACACCTGACTTCGTAGTCGACGTGTCGGCTTTTCCGGAGGGAGCGAGATAGTCGGGTAGAGCAAGCAGTTGGGTCGGTGCAGTTTCGTCGAAGAACCAAAAAAGTTTTCGCACCCAAAAGAAATTTCGATGGGACGGAAATAGCCGAAGTTAAAAAAAAAAGGAGAAAAGTAAAAGAGGAAAAGTCGCGACAACGTCCATCGATTACGATAAATTTGTCAGCGAAATGTTATTCTTGTTACTCGAGAATGGAGGGCGACGGGGAACATGAAACAAGGTCGATGAACATTTTGTAAATTCTACCCGCTATAAAAGTATTGGCGCGACGGTGATGCCTTCGCCCCCGCTCGCGAAGCTGTCAAAAGTTTTCATCTCCGCGAGCGGCGAATTATTGTCCAATTCCCCGTCGGGAAACGTCGGTATCACGCACTCTCGCTGACGGACTATACTTTAGCGCGCGAGCTTCGCCGCGGTGTAACTTATATTTAATTACTGCCGGTAATATATTAGATTTAAAGAGTTTTCTCGTAAAATATCGCAACATTAAGGAAACCTCCGGCGCTCCGCCGCAAGGCGAGCGAGCGAGCTAGCGGTCGAAGGAAATGATTTACCTTTCATGAATTCTTTACGGCTACCTGGACGACTAGGAAACCCCCGAAGTTGCAGCCACTTGAGCCCTCTTTTTCTCTTCCACTCGTCTCCTTTTGCCCTCTCCCCCCCCCCCTTCCTTCCTTTCGACCCACGGCGCTCTCGATCTCTTCCCCGTAGTGCGCCAACTTTCCATCGTCGTCCATCTCGTCCACCACTCCGATATTCCCTTAATTTTCCTTAGTCGCTCGCACTTCTTAACGATTTCCTTTTACTCCTTTACTTAGTTTGGCCGATCAATTAAGAAAGCTCTTAAAACCGCTCGTCGTGCACAGTTCGAGAATTATTCGTTATCGTTGTGTCATTCAATTGTTATCGTCTTAAGAAAGTTGCAGTTTCATACAAATATTAAGTTTCTCAATGATGGATACAATACCGAAACGGATTCTTCTACTGATATTTTCTGATTGTAAGATCTGAGTTCATGTCTTTAAATATAGTGATAATGCTATCGATAATCAGATCGCCAAGCATACAATGCTTTATACAGATAATTAGATCCGCGCAGATTGAAGGTGAAAACTTATAATGGTTTTGCATGCTTACTCACGAACAAATCATTTATTGCGCAAAATGAGATACATCTGGGAGTTTTTACACAATGATGATATCCCATTCCTAGCGTTTTTTTTTTTGTTTGTCGAATGGAATTTTAATTGGTTTTGATAGAAACTATTAGTTTTCATTAACGCAATGTGACGACGAAATATGGAAAGAACGCGTATGTGAAACACCGCTGCGAGGTCAATACGCGAGATATTATATCACCATTTATACTTTATATCGCGAGAATAAACGAAAAGCTTAATAGAGTCATTCGCCTTAATTCATGGTATATCGACCGCACCTAACACGTTTTTCGTAACCTATCTTACCCACTTTTAAACCTGGTAAAGCCCTTAAGTCGTAAAAAAGGTACCCAGTAATACCCCCGATTTACCCAGCCTCCTATGAAGTTAATTCGCATTTTCAGGGAACTACAAGTTAAAGTATGAAATAAAGAAGTGAAGAGAGTACAGGAGAGATGTACAGCGAACAAAGCGAAACGACAACTAGAAAAGCGTGAAAATATTGTATAATTGACAATTGTATCCTATTAGCAAGATTTTCTATAACCATGTTTATTTTAAATTCATTCTTGTGTAATTCTGATTGTTAAATTGTTTTTACCGGATATAAAATTGTATTGTCACAATTTGGCATTGTAATCATTTTTTGACAATTCTCTTGACACATCCCTGACACAATTCTCACGGTGAAGTGAATATTAAAGATCTTCGTTATCAAAAAGTTCGACTCAGTTCGACGGCGCGTTTCTGTTGTACTCTTATCAACGTTGAGGCATTCGATTTACGTGCGTGCATTTGAAAGTAATTGCATACGAACGTATCGCGAAAGCGAGCGCGGCCAAAAACAATGTACGCGAGTCCGTGACGAGCGAGTTACCATTCAGCGAATATTCGAAACGTTAACCTGCTGCCAGACCAAGTCCCGGCGAGCTTTTTCTCTGTATCAACTCGCATGTAACGATCCGTCGAGGAGAGTTTCATGGTAGTTCGAATAGTCAATGTTCGATGAAAAATGCAGAACCAGCGCGTGATATCGTCCGATGGAACAATTCCATTAGAGATCTCGCTTGGGATCGACTGACAAGGGATGTTGGTTGAGAGCGCGGATATCGAATGAGGAAAATAAAAAAAGAGGGTTGAAAGGAGCAAGAGAGACAGACAGAACAGCGGGGAGGAGGGGAAAGGCGACGAAAGAGGAGGTGAAACGAGCGGGGATATTTTTCGGAAAGAGCTTGGAAAGCCCAAGCGGCCAGTTGAATTCCATACAATGGCGTTTCGTGCCACTGTTAAAAGAGGGGCTACCTACCATACACGGAAGTGGAATTCCTATCCTACCTACAATCTCCTTTTCTCCCTTTCCCTTGTGTACGAAGGCCACACATTTTAATTTCACAGAAGTAACGCTGCGAATGACGAGACGTTATCGGTTGAAGATATGTCAAGAAGACGATATATTACGACGATAATGTTAGGATACGATTGACACATACAACATGTTAAGATTTTTATCAACGATATGCCACGTGTCCAACCGCATTCAGACCTAGTGAATTTCTATGGCGTTTGTTTGAGATAGCCGAATATTTGGATAAATCTACGTAACATTGATGCAATGTAAACGGCATAGCACTTATTCCTTTTCAAAAGCATCTGAAATTAATTTTTACCCGTTAGAAAATTTATTCAGGCCTGTGCAACAAACCTTGTGTATGTTGTAAATTTAAAGGATTTCCGTTTTCATCTTTTTCAAAAAATTTGTAATGGAAAAATGAATAAATGATACCACGTGAAAGCGTAAACCAGCACTTGAATTTTTTTGTCGGCATCGGAATAATGGAAAAACTGTGGGAAAATTCTCACCACGAGGTTTTACGATGAAAATGAAACGCACCATTATGAATCAGAATAGATGAAGGGTAAAGCGATTTTGATATCGTAACTGCATATTATCGTTGGATTTACCTGACATGCCTTCAGTTTCCACACGTTCTCTTTCATCGCATTTGTAATTAATACGATGAAGAAATCGTTATTTTATTCCCTTCATTATATTCATTACGGTGGTTTATCACGAATTATCGAATGTCACGAGAAATTTAGTGAAAAAAGATTTTTTTGTTACATCAGAAAATATACCGTGTAACAAAATTTTTCGAAAAATAGTTCGATTTTTATAGTTTAATGGATAAAAAGTCCATTTGGCTAAAAGCGGGATTTCTTTCATTTACTGGAAGTGCGTGTCTATATTTCCAACATATATTCATCTCTTTGTGCTATCGTATTGGGAAATCTACATCACCGACGAGAACTTTTCTAGCTTCTGAAAAATCTTAGAAATGTTAGTCTGACTTCGAACCTTCGAGTAGACAGATGGCACGAAGGGAATTGTTTCCCCAATAATTTATTGTAGTATTCGATCTAGTAAAATAAGATCGGTTAGTAGAAAAAAGAAATTTATAACTGTTGGTAAATAAAAATAACAAATAACTAGGATATATTTTTACTGTCTTTCTCATTTTTTATCGTAAAATGGAAAAAGATTATACAAAACATTTATTTTGAAGAGCATTATTGACAAGTATAGCAGTCCTGGTAGCAGTACTAACAGAAAAATGAAGTTCTTGTTTTCGAATTAATTTTTGTTTTAAATTTGAAATTTTTGAAACATCTCCGAAAAATCTACAATATACATTTAATTAAGGCTAAATTAGATAGTAAGAAGAAACAGTTATTTTTGTTTAAAGAGCCAATTTAGTCGAATCATATAAACAGCACGATAAAATTCGAAACAGTTAGTAAAAAGAAGTAAGAAAAAAGTTTCTCGCCCGGACGAAAGTAGGATTAGGATAGCACATCGAGGAAGTGTCGAACTTGTGTCGCAAGCTTCACAGTCGTTGACTTGTTGTCTAGACTCAAAAGACAGATACGAGGGGCCTTCAAAAACTTTTAATTAATACAGATGACGAGTACACAAAGCCTCAACACCGAGCAAAGAATTTTGGAACAAAGGCGAGAGAAGAGCATTGTTGTCGGATCTTGTTACGGGGACGTACCGCGTTGAGAGAACAAGATGGAGTGACAGAAATGCGAGAAAGTGGGGTAGGTGACAACGGAGAAAGAAGGAAGTACGGAGAGAAAGAGAAAAAAATAGGAAAAGGGAAGAACATCCAGGGAGGAAGTGAGAAGCGCAGTCCGACTTTCCATTATGGTGTTATCCGTTTCTTCTTTGCTCTTCTCTTTCGTTCTCTCGGGCAACGGAAAACGTATAAACTAGAAATCTTTCGCGCGAGTAGTTTCCCGTAACATCAATTCTCCGTAATACCAAGCATCAGTAATAAAATTTTACTCGGCGTCCCGATATATATGTGTACGCATACATATTAACACTGATGATTTCATAATTTTGCCTTTTAGGTGATTCCCCGCTTCGAATTTGTTATCCAAAGAATTTCTGCATTTGTTTGATGCATATGCTATTATAACCGCGCTATTTCTCTCAATTATATACGATAAATCGTTGTACTGTTTGTCGAATATATGTGTATATCTAACAATTCAAAATTTTGCTAATGGATTAAACATACAATACAAACGTATTGATAATTAAGCGGCTATTACAAATTGCGCGGTGCCATCGGATTACAATCGAAACGTATTTGTGTTTAGGAAATCTGAATTTCACAGTCTTGTTTTAACTGCGATATTCCCATGAAACTAGGAGCATTAATCTAATATGAAAATTTTACATCGATTTATAACAAGCGCCCTTATAAAAAGGCGCAATGGATATGTAATAAGGTTCGCGATATAAAAATTTGATTAACAATAACTTAATTACATTAATATACATGAATTATATATATATATATATATATATATATATATATATATATGTATAAAATACAGCACGGGGTACAAAGTAAGACTTATCGATTTATACAAATGAGTGTTATAAGAAATTATATAAGCGAAAAGTTATTGTGATACGAGCTCATCTGTAGTTCCATGATGAATATTTTATGTAGGAAAATCGTGAAGTTCTTCATTACTTTTACTTAAAGCGGTACCTAATTGTCAGTTCTCAAAATGAACGACATATGAGACTGAAGCTGGATTTTAATTAGTCTTTTCCACATTCGTATGAAACCGTCACGGAACATTGAAATTTTAATTTCTCTATTCAACTTCTTGCGCACATTGGAACTTTAATAGTCGACATAATTATGCTTAATTATGAAAGAAGGAAATTTAATAAACGATATTATCGTCTATCGTCTTAGACTTTCAAAACTTGTAGCGTAAGGCAATTTTACCTCGCGGTGTTTTGCTCGTGCTCTATAGTGGCGTTTCAAGTATCCCACCCCTTTTCTACTTAAACTAATTAGCGACAGTTACCGTCCGATAATGCGCGAACAGTCTCACTTTCTGTCAATATCGATAGGTAAAGGCCTTTGGTGTATTTAATAAGTATTAACATATACAAAATGTGATCTAAAAACATTCTGTATTTTAAGAGCATATCGTAATTACAAAAATAAACAAAAAATGTATCGTTAAGAGGCATCCGCAAATCAGCCTTTATAAAGGTGAAATTAAATAAAATTACATGATATTTTTATTAAGATAGCTCAGTCAAGATCGATAAGTAGAAGAAATATTAGCAGGATAAATACTGCAAGTCATACTACTCGTCTCTTGGCATATCGTAGTTCATGTGCATTGGATTTCCACAAGCAAATTGTTTATATCTTTGTTCAAGCTAATTTATAAAACATTTTTTTAAATCTATTTTTATTCTTACAAGCGTCAACGTGCTTACCTTCCTTTATGTCATATGTTTAAATCAATTTTAAGTTTCAACGTTTAGTTGATGCAGTCAATGCGCGGCAGGAAATTTAATAAAAAGATTACATTGAGAAAATCAGGAAACTGTAATCGCGAAATAAAATTTTCTGTAATGTAATTTTTTATTTCGTTCGTGAGGCTTTCTGCGAATGACTTTATTTAGAAAGCGAGAGGTTGTGTAGGTACGTATAACTGAATGAATATAATTGCTCGTAAATAAACGGTTATTTATCAAGAATTTATTTTGGTATCGAAATAATAGAATATTCATTATGAGTTTAACGAACGGGACGTTTTTGCGAGATGAATACTGACATGGAGTCGAGGCGGAGCAAACGCTGACTTCGTTACTACCGCATTGGTCGATCGTTTACACACGCATCCGACTTCGCCGATTTACAAACGGAAGCCCAAATGATGGAATCGAGAATGTGTAGCTGACCGGCCGCGTTTGATTGCGGATGCATTCGTTTGCACGCGCATGTTCGTATATGTACGACGTATCGCGTTGTAGTCACTCTGGGATCGGGGTGTCTCGGGGTCACGCGGGGAAGCGGGTTGGAGTCACATAGGGCGGTACTATCTATCCGAACTAGATTAAAAGCATTCGTTAGCGCGTTACACCGTTTTCTGTCGGATCACCCACATTTGTACGCTCGCAATTTTGTTAAGACTCGCAGGAATACAAAATAAGTTTATAAATCAAATGATCGACTTTTCTGGTCGAATTTTCAAACTTTTAAATATCAGCAATTTATGCATAGGTCAATATAATTATATTGACCTAAAATATAATTTTTAATATTCCAATTTTTTTTTTAAATCAAAAACTGACATGACACGCGCAAATTGCACAAGCGATCTTTTTCTTTCCTAAAATCTTGTGTATACTATTATGGTATAATTTTGTTTAAAATCACGTTTTTATAATTTTGTATATGCAATTTATTTTTGTATTTATATAAGTGAGAATAAAAAGAGATTCGCCGCTTTTAACTAATATAATATGTTACCAGAATAAAATTATATCTTTATATATATAGTTATCGCGAGCATTGTTTAAGAATCGCGCGCCTTGATGCGAATAAGCAAATCGTGAGCTAAGAGAGCGTGAGGGTTGGTGAAATCCGTATTCGACAGCGAGCACAACGAGGTCCCGCTTTTCAAATCTCCTTTCTCGCTACCCCGGGACTCACACTCACCCGCCGGGGTTCGAAAGCTCCGCTTTAGCTAGAACTTCGTCGTTCCTTTGGCACTGACAATTGGATTCCTCGCGCTACTCCCGTCGAGTTACAGATTTTTCCTTTCCGCGAGAATTTTCTTACAGACGCCTTTGAGACGAGAGATATCCCACCGCGCCGTCTCTATCGTCTTCGACGCGGCTCGCCGTTTCTAAGTACCGTCCGCGAAAGGAGGGATCGTTACGGCGGGCTTCGAGCCTTTCCCTTTCCGAATCCGGTGCACTCTTTCAAATCAGCTTTTCTTTGATTCACGCCTAGGGAAGAGCACCCAATATCGAGCTCCGGATGAAAACTCGCGTGGAAAGCGTGTCATTAGTCGGTATCGATACCTGGCGTTCTGGCAGATTGCTTCGCAAACACGACACATTGTGCGTGATAATGCCCCGCGATATAACTTCAGCAAACAACTATTTGTTACACCCTGTGATACCACCCTATTATATATTAAGCCTAGGGATTTTCTCCTTTTCTCGAAAAAAGAAAAACAGTCCTACCTTCGAGTAATTTTAAACAAAGTCCTCGAGATATAATAGCTTTGCCATCTCGAAAAACCTCTCTTTTTCCTACGTGCTTCCTCGCAATCGAAGTGGTTTCGTGTCGGGGAGTGAGTCTTGATTTTTAACTGCTTTCGTGATCGAGGCTATTAACAGCTAAAAAGGGTGAGTCAGAAAAGAGAAAGGGGTTCCGGCCCCTTAGAGAAGAGGAGGAGAGAGAAAGGGGAAAAGTCGAATCTGCGCGTTTCCTATAGTGATTTTTCACGTTGTCCGAATCGATTACGATAGGTAAATGTACGATGATATAAAAGTAGCTACTATTTTTATTGCAGAAAACAATGCAGTTTTTGCAGCACATTTAAATAAATGCTAACATCACACAAATATTGAAATATAAAGTGTATTGTTAAATTGACTATCATCAATTATTTTTTATTTTCAATCGAAAATAGTGATTTACATTGCGGTTGCGCGCGAGAAAATCAATTTTTGTTAAGGCTCGATATTGATTATTACATTACACATTACATTACGTTTATCGTATTTCGTTATGGAGGCGAGGGAAAGAGGGAGTTTGTGTAAATCAATTCCATTTATAAATAGGTATATTATTGCTGGTAGAAGAATTAAAATTATATTGCTATCCGTTTCATATCCGCTTGTGCATTGTTTAATATGAATAAAATAATATTGAAACGTATTAACTAATTTTTTACATTAATTGTAGCTGAAAGTATTTTAGTTGCAAGGCTATTTTAAACACTGAGAGATCGAATAATTTTACCTTTACGACAAAACTAGCGGTACCTTCATATCCGGTTAAAAAGGGAAAGGCTGGAGAGTATCGATTCGATATAAATTCGCGCTTTAGCGCATTGGTTTTATTACGCGAAACGATTTTGCACTGCTCGCAGAAAGTGACAATATCTCTTCCCTATTTACCAACGCTTTAATAGCGGACTAATTATCGAATACTGATCAATGCATGAGCATTAAATTGTGAAAAACAGTTTTCACGATTCGTTAAATCACCATTTTTAGTGGTAAATACTTTACAGTCATTTTGTTTCGTAATCACAACCGATTCTTTTCCGATCAATTACAAAAAATGCTTATTACTATTTTTGTTTAGCTTTCTATAAATTATCAAATACTGTCGCGCGCGCGACAACTTAGTTTTCTAAAATTTTAATGTTTTAAATTTTTTATGATTTTAGTTTTATTTTTTTCAGGTAAGCCATTTTTACAGTTTTTTAAATTAAAAATTTTGTATGACAAAGTGATATAATTACTCTCTAAAAAATTTATTTTGTAGAATTTATAATTTCTTAAAAATTACGAAAAAAGCGTGGATTTTATTAAAATAAATATGACGTAATACTTCAACTGTTTTCTCCTGAGATACGGAAATCTCTTAGGCTCGATTATCGAGCCTTGCAGGGACGAATAGTAAAACAGGAGTGAATCGTACACTAAGAGCGCGCAGAGTCTCTCACGAGAAGATATAAGACGAAAGTCGAGGTATTTCCGGGAGTAATTTTCCGCTGGGTGCCTTCGGAAAATGTTTATTCATAAGTCAGCGGAATGTGCACGGTGTACGATTGTTCCGCAAGCTTCTCCACCATTCTCCACCCAGAACCGTTGTCTGCGTTCTTCTGTTTTTTTTTCTTATTCCTTTTTTTTTAGAGAAGCCGAGACGTCTCGACGTTAATACGGTGTTAATGGGGAAAAGATTCGAGGAAGAAGCATCGTTGACGTCCGCTTTGCGTTGAGCGGACGAGCGCGAACAAGCGCAAAAAGAACGCGGGTTGTTCAGAAAAAACTTCAGGGAATTTCAAATAATGAGACAACATTAGCGTCTCGAGAGAGAAGAAAGAGACAAACGCGGGTTATACATGAAAAATCCACGCGTTCACCGCGCGACGAGTTTTACCGTAAATTGTATTAAAGCCTCTTGGGCAGCGCTATTATCGGTTATTCTACTTAACGCCGTTGCGGTTTGAACGAAATCACGTATTCCTCATAATCCGTCGAGTTCGTCTCTATTTTCGAAATGCGTTAACTCGGATTTTAAATCGATGAATGCTGTTAAGCGGATCAGGATGTTGCATCCGTTTCGGCGATAAACAAATGAAATACTTTTTAAGTACTAACTTGATCGCAAATGAAAACCGCTCGAGCACACTTGATTATGAATATGAATCGCGAACGTTATGAATACCAATCTATCTAAATGATTCTCCGGCGAAAGAAGCAAATATTACGAAAAAATAAGATACGATAAAATACACGAGACAACAGCTACTTTTCAATTTATTATTTTGTCGTGCCATAATTAAACGAAGTTCATTTATACGTCCATGGAACGAGCACAGAACAGATAATGTGGAATTATTTATATTTCATCGTGCAAATGTTCTATTTTGGAAGAAAATATATCGATAAATAATTAGGCGTAAAGTGACATTAAAAAATAATCTTTTGTAATGCATATTCTAATATCGGTGTCTATTTATTTTTTCCAAAGTTTTAATGAAGTTGCAGCACTTGACTATTTTATATTCCTAATCATTTCGTTGGAGATTAATAATTTGAATTTTAATTTGATCGCGTATTGAATTTGTGTGCCAAGAGCTTAATTACAGACAGACACGACGATTGTCGACGATTTTTACCTTCTAACCCTCTACCCCAAATTATCCTCTCCGTCGTTTCCGCGCACGTTCGTCTTCTTGCCTTGAATTAAGACTCACCGCCGTGCACGACCGCCGTACTTTCCGGTTACTCTTATTCCGTTTGTCATCTTTTGTTCGGGACGAGAGAAGAACGAGAGGGAAAGATTTTAGGATGGACACAGAAAGAGCCGGAACAAGCGGCGGGAGGGGTACCGAGGGATTTATCATTGAGCACCGTGGTGCACTGGCCGCAGTATTAAATTAAGTTATGCCCATCTTGGAATTTTTTTATTATCACTGAGAAAACGGCGAGCGCATTTCCTTCGGTTCTCCGGCTAAGGCGCGAGACGAGTTTTTTTTTATTTCTTCCACCTGCCTCTTTCTTTTCCTCGCTTCGCGCATTGGTCGGGCGCGCGAGCGATGTCGCGCTTTTCGCGCATATTTCTGCATTAAGCTCTCGACACTCACTTTACTGTCGTCCGACTTTATTTTGCAATTTTAACCAGCATTCGATTTATGAGTGAAGTTCCTATATAAGCTAAGAAAACGTGGATGGCCGCCATTGCGGCGCGTAATAAATATTTTCTACGCGGCGTTATCGGATATTCCGAGGCCTCAAATTCGAATTACGCGGTTAATATGTAATTGTTTGGCGTTTGCAGTGGCTTTAATGACACCAGCACTAATGGTCGAATCGGCTAAACCACAACAATGATTATTGCACATGTTGTCGTATATTGTATTGTCGCCCGATTCGACTAGTTTAACATTTCTATTATAAGCTGTCAAACGTTACAAATTACTTTAGGCGCTGAAAATTAATGATAGACAATTCGAAATTTTATTTAATTTTATTAGATATGCTTTTAGAGTAGGCTTTACATATTTAAAACGCGAATGACGATTTCAATGTAATATTTATGACATCCGTTTGACTAATCTTGTTTTTATCTACTAATATTTACTACTCTTTATATGTTACATGCTTGTTATAAAATTTATGATATTTTGCTTTTAACTATTCCTGAATATCGAGACGTACTCCTCACGTTAGCGCGAGACTTTAACGAAATTATTGTCTTCATCCAGACGCGTACACGCTGAAAGATCATGTTTAAAGAATTCGGAACCGGTATATGCAGAAGAGTTGCGTGTCGCATTTGCAAATGCGCATCCATTGCGGAAGTGAGTCAGAGTGATATAGGGATAGTGATCGAAGGGGAAACGGGAACGATGAAAGAGAGGGTGGTATTAAAGGTATGGCTGACGGTAAAAGCAGAAACGCAAAATAAAGGCATGACGGGGAGGTAAATTACTTCCGTGGCGATGTCGTAAACATTGACCAATTACCACGAATAATTAATCGCTGGTACGCCATCCTATCTCACCGCTCGATACGGAAATTTCGACCAATTTTCCAAGTTTACTTCCATCGAGATCTTCGGGTAAATAGAACGATACAATGAGTTTCTCATAATAAAATTAATAGCTGCAAATTTCGACTCAATAATGACGATTAAAATAATATTTATTGTTTGTCATAGTGGTTTTCAGCGGCCGTTAATTTTATTTTCGAAAAACCGCTTATATTCTATTTATTAAATGATTTCAGATATATAATTCTAAGTTATTCTTTTAGAATAATCTTTTAGCAGAAATTATTAGATATTTTCTAAAGGTTTGATTTTTCAACGCGATATCAATGAGAGGATGACGGTTCTTTTATCGTAAATATATTTAGCTTTCGTGCTCGCGTTCACTTTTACGTCTATAAAATTAAGCAACAATCTTCAGATGATATTTTAGTCCGAGCGGGAATTCGATTTCGTTGCCTTTGAAGACACACGTGAACAGATACACTCACGGTACATGTACATGTAGACGCGTCACGGCACTTACCTGTTGAAAAAACGATCGGTCCCATCGAGTCCGACTCCCACGTAGACTCCCAGGGGTCTCTTGAGTTCCGCGACTGGACGACGAAGAGTCCAAGTGTCGGCGGGAAAGAAAGGAAGGAAAGGCCCGGACTATTTCTCGAAGCAAGAAGGCGCAAGCGTGGCAGATCGTGGTCACCGTCCTGTATCGATAATTCCTCCTTTGACGCGTTCTCTTTCCCTCTATTCCTCTTTTTCATCTCTCTCGCCCGTTTTCTCTCTTTCTCTCTTTCTCTCCTCGACCTATCCCTTCTGTTGTCAGCTATCCGCTTTGTCTTATCTTTCTTTGCGCGAGAGATGTTCCTTCAAATACGTTCAGCTGCACCCTCGTGGGTTCCCACGGGCACAGCCGTCCCTGGGAGTACCACGCGGACAAACATCAAGCCAGAAACTGCGATACGTCGGCCGGAGAACGGCAGCTCACCCCGAACATCCCCTTACGCGGGAGACGCATGCGTCGCTTTTAAACCAACGCCGAAACCAACCCCCTACCTAACCCGCGGCTACCTTGCCCCCGTTCTCCGGTTCTCCGAATCACTCCCGCGTCTCTCTCACACGTATCTCTCTCACGTAACAGTGCCATTAACGATCCGTGATGATTTACGATCAATTTTGAGAAACACCCTATGAGCTTACGACTTCAGCACTCACTTCAGTAAAAGAACATTATTTTTTTTTATCATCACTTTAAGAATATTAGTAGATTGGATTGAAACACTTTTGATAGAAGCGCCGGAGAATATTGAAACATATCGAAAACCGACAGATTTTCCCGTAGCTTACGTTCCGACATCTTGGAATGCATAAACTCGCTCGTGACTCACAACTTCAGTCCAGTGAGAAGAAAAAAACAACAAGAGAAAGGAAAACCAGGAGCATATCTCCCGATCATCGTAAAATCTGGTCTGGCGCGAATTCGTACATGTACGTATGGCAATCTCGAGGTCAGGAGGGGCGGCGCGCCTGCGTCAGGAATGTCGGTGGTGGACGAGCAGGGTAGGGGGTGTCGTCGGGGGGCATGGGGGTGAGTCAGTCAGGCCGCAGCGCGCGTTCAGAAAACTACCCTTAACGCGGGGTCTCATACGCTCGCCGGAGTAATTTATAATTGACTCGCGAGTACGCGACAGGAATTCGAGGTTCGCGTTTGTTCGAAGTTCTTCCCTTGATATCCAAAAACGTGAATCTTCTACGAAAACGAACTTTCCTGAAGAGACCTGATTCGCCTTTTCGCACAAGAAACGCGCACAACACACGGCATTATTTAGAGTTTCACGCCGTGCAGAGAGACAGATACGCAGATGCGTACAGATAACCGTCGAGAGGTCTGCTGTTGGGAAAAATTCACATGGTGCATCCGGAAATTTAAACAACAGGAATGGGAAGGACGGTCAGGAATGTGAACACTCGCAAATTCGAGAAATTGAATTAAGCTCTTGTGAACAGCAAGTTCTCGTTTAAGCACAGCGGTGCTGAAGACCAGAGACGAGAAGTGCAACAAAAACTCGCCAAAAGAGATACAAATGCAGCGGAAAACACCGTGGAAAATATACCCACAACGATCGGATGGTGATAATGTGAGAAAGTCGCGTGCGGCGAGGGAAGTAGTACGAAACAAGATTCGAAGGAGCCCGCAGTCATGAGTGCAACGAACCCGAAAGCTTTAAAACTGCTGTATAAATTTCATCACGCGTGCTGCTATTAATCTTAACCCTTCGTCTTCGTTTCTTTCTTGCAAGATTCCACTGAGTTCCGTTCGATCGCTAAACAAGACGGATTATTTGCATTTTCCCGGCGAAAGTCAAAGAGCGCGTTTTGCCAACGCCTCACCATTGTTGCACGGAAAAGGACCGCGTCGCAGCGTAATAGTAGTCTCATCCGAACCAGCTATTCCATTTTCGGACTTTGAGCATCAACAGAATTACGTTATATGTTTTCTTTAACGAGAAATCGAAAGAGCAGAGGAGTATAACGCGAAGACCAGGAGCACAGAGTGGAAAATGAAAAGTCTATTCGCTCGGTGGAAGCCGCGGGAAAGCAGAGAAGAACAATTACACTCAGTTACCTGGAGGATGTAACGCGAGCCGGAATCGTGGCCAGCGCCGGGTCCAGGGTCAACGTCTCGCGCGGCAAAGCTCGGCGGAAGCTTTGTCGTGAGGAGGGCTCTCGGCTTGGAGCGTGGGACGCGCGAAAAATATGGGATGGTCGTGGAATCACAGGAAGAAAGAGTCGAGATAATCGCCACGAGATAGGGCCCGCAGTCAAGAATGTGGAATTTCTGAAAGTCAACAGTGGAAGAACGGCAGAGAAGAATCGGATAAGGTGGCAGATAATCGTTCGCATCATCGAAGTGCAGATCTCTGAACTACTGAACGCCGTGTGTAGCTTATTAGTAGCTGTCGTTGTCGGCGTCAAGAGTGGAGAAAACTACGCGAGGACGGACGACCGGAGGTGACTCGGCGAAAACGGAAGAAGGTCGGAGAGAAAATAAAGGAAGATATTTTCTACCTCTTGGGAAATATACGTCGCGCGACATCCGTCTTTCGGAGGCCAACCTGGAAGTGACGCCCTTCCAAAATTGATCCTTCTATTAAATCGGCAAGAGTGTACACGAGCGGACGCGACGACGGCGAAAGAATGTAAATAGTTCTCGTACGCGAGAGGAAGCGTATGCCGCGACAAAGTGGCACAACGATCGCGGCCATTATTGCGATGTCAGCGACTGGCTCCGAGGAAAACACGCGCTTCTTTCTTCCTTAACGTCAACGTCAACGACCGCCCACACCGACCGCTTTTCGATATATTCGCGGAATATTTTACTGTGAGAGAGAGAGAGAGAGAGAGAGAGAGAGAGAGAGAGAGAGCGAGAGAGAGACACGGAGAAAGTGGGAGAGAAAGAAAATGTTAAATGGCGTGTGTCAATAATTTTTCTCGACGGCTGCTGAATAGGCACTTTCGCGTCCTTCCGTCGTTTTGTACAGTTATACCATAAACGCGTCAGAAACAAGTATTTTTTTACGCGCAGCTCAAACTCCCGTTACTCTTCCTTTCTTTCCTACGAAGAAGTATTTCGCGAACGTGCGCTAATCTTTAGCGCTCCGCCAATTATTCGCGTCGTACTGCTCGAGAATTCAACGTGTCCGATTTTTTCCTTCCCCGGGAAAGAATCTTCTCCCCGCGGCGCCTGTGTGTGCGACGAGGGAGAAGAGTATAATCGTCGAGGTCTACCCTGCACAGCGTCACACCTGCAACAACGTTTTTCGTCAGGAAGACGTATCTCGTCGTCCTACTTCTGTTCGCCCTCTTCCCCCCACAGTGCTGAAGGTGGTATGTTTTTGACGAAGGTGGTTTATCTTTTCATAGGTGGCACGCTGCGACGGTGGTGTTAAGTGTGCAGTGATCACGGGTGGTCGAGGGAAGGCGGGAAAGAAGGTGGTCAATATGACTCCTATCTTCCTCGTCGTGTTGCTGGCGATTGACCCGATTATCGCGCAGAATACCGGTGAGTAAAATCCAAGATCAACGACGAATGCTAGTGTTTAAAGTAAACTCTCACGTCCGCTCGCGGGCACGGACAGTTCCTCTCCGCGATGGACACTTCGTGCGCGAGGACAATGACCGCGGAAAACCGCGCGGAATGTGTGTGTGTGTGCACTGTGCACTGTGCACTCCTCCTAGGACTCTCGAAATCTACGAGAGCCGAGCGACGCGCCACTTTTCCACGCGCGTATCTCGCGTTCGATCGCGCGTATAAAAGAGAGTCGAGTCGCATGCGTCGCGAAACTAGATCGAAAGCACCGATACGCTCGTCCGCTCGAGCGTACACCGCGTTATTTAAACGGGACGAGATAATCCCTTTGCACGAACGAACGTCCTGGATCTTCGTAATTTATTACGGTTTACTTATTAGCTACGACGTCGCGCTGTCGGCCGTATCGCTTTCGATCGATGACGCGGACAAAAAATTTTATCGTGCATCTCGATACTTATAAAAATTAATTTTTTTTTTTGCGGCTACTCTTGCGACACGTTGTGATATTTTTGCAGAACGACTCGATCTCTCGTACGTGCAATCGCCTCGCGACATTAGCCGTGGTCGTAGTAATTTCGTTGCAAGCGCGCGCAAGTGCAAAGAGACTCTCGCATCGTACGATTCGTGTGCGAGAGAAGGAGAAGAACTAAATGAAAGCGTGCGTTAACGTTCTCTTCGTAATACCCGTGCTCTAAGGACGTTCGCGGAAGCGGGGAAAAAGAGAACGGACTACTGAAACGCGTCGCGGGTGTCGAATATATGAAGAGAACGATGAATGAAAACGCCGTCGGCGTGACTGCCGCTCCCTAAAGTCGAGCTTTAAAAGCGCTCGGCTGGCTCGTCTCTTCGAGACGGGTAATAACACGTGTCTCGAGCAGGGAGCGGCTCTCGGCGGCTAAATGACGAGCGCACGCATCGCGTCGTTGAATTGCGTGCGTGTCGTACCGCGAACACGTGTCAGCGTCGCCCCGACTAGGCCGACACCTCGCTCGCGATTAAAATACGCGAATGGCTCGTCGAAAGTCCGGGCACTTCGCCGTATTATCGGGCGTTCGTGATCTCTCGTCGAAAACACAGATTCGGTCGCGTGTTCGCGTGCGATTCGCCGCGACTTTTGCGGAAGTGACCAAGTCGTCGGTACCCAGGCTCGATCTAGGAGACGCCATCGAAGTGTATACGGACTCTATACAGACTCTATACGGACTCTAAGACTACTTACGTTAAACTCGACCGACGCACGGGGCGACGCCTCGCGAGCCCGCTTCGCGGATTTATAAAAACTCGTAGATACACGAACACCATGATCATTTCTTGTCGTCGCAACAACGTTAATAAACATCTATTTAGGGTCGGGTGATCGGGAGCAATGCTAGCTGCGCGATCATTATGCGGTAATCTGTCGCCGCAGTTGGTAATCCGGCGAGCTTTACGCTGACTCTGTAATGACGATGATACATCCCCGGCATTTCAGTCAATTAATTACGTCGCGACGTAATCCTAATTCGGCTGTCGGAAAGCTCTCGCCGGATTTGAATGCTTTGTGAGTTTCAGGCGATGAGAAACGATAATGTCATATCAGAGCGATGCTGTAAAACGCGTCCGTTGTTGCCGGGTCAGTGGCGGCAACGGTAAGTAGGTAATTGAAAGGTCAGTGGGCGAAACTACGCTTTTAAAAGTTCCTCCGTGCAAAAACGTCCGATCGTGATCGAGTTAACGATCACGGGGAGTCGATTCGAAATATCAGTTCTCTTTCAGAAAAACAGCGCGCTGGTGCCTGTGGCGGAACTAGCGTTCCATTAGTAACGAGTGACGAGAGTTAGCTGGAATCAGCGGATCAGCGCGGAACGAATCATTTTCCCCAACGGAGACGCCGATTTGAATTCAATAGTTCTGTTTTCCGCAATTCTCGACAACCGTGCTGTCGTGCGCCGCCGACCGCATTCAGGTAACACGCAGGGGAAATCCGTGAACGCTTTTTTGTCTTCTACCTCCCCCCTTTTTTTTAATTCGTGAAACGCCGGTCGCCCGTCTCCCATCGGTCGGATTGAGTACAGAAAATTGGCACTTCGCTTTTCGCGTCGGCGACGGCGGAAAGAAAGCGACAAAAAAAGGGTCGAAGAAGTCTCGCGGAAGGAGGAAAAGGTGTGTGAGAGAGAGAGAGGATTGAAGCGGAGAGAGCGGCGCGTGTGATAGCAATGGGATGGGTGAAATCCATAGTTAATGCAGATACGTCCCGTCCGTCCCGTCTAACTCGAGGAAAAGGAAACAGTCCGGGTCGACTGCGAAGATTTCCTCGGAGGCTCGCCTGTCCGTGTGGTGACGTCTTCGTGGGGTGAGAAAGGAGCGTCTTTCTCGCGGGTTAAGACGACACGAACGCGGCTCTCTATCGAGATTGCGTCCTTTTTTTTATTTATTTCCTTTTTCTCCATCTCTCGCTCCCGTGAAAGATCGCTCGCGTTTTTTTCATATTTCGGGCCAGAGAGAATCTTAATATACAAGTTCATATTACGCAGGCATCGCGCCGACTTCGCTACACGCGTTGAGTATTGCGAAAAATGTCGTTAGTGGTGATCCGATTAATAACGGGATTTACTCGGTAATTCACGATGACGTAGCTGGCGAATATTTCCAAATCACATGTCACTTCCGGCGTAGCGCGCTTCACATAGTGTATGCGCCAATACCTTTTATAATGCATATACACACACACACATACAGATGTATTATGCAGACGCCTACAGGTACAGACGCATAGCGTAGCTTACTCTTTCCTTCATTTCTGGCTTTCTCCATTCTTCTTTGTTCTCTCGTTCTTCCGCTATCGTTTTCTCGGTCGCGCGGTACGTCAACGTCCCGCTTTTCTATGTCACGCCGCAAAATGGATTCTCCACGGCTCGACCTCAGCACGACAACCAAAAGCGAGCGAGGCAAACGGTAAATAGATTTTTCGACGCCATAAAGAGAACATCGAGCCGGTGGCTGCCTCGGGAACGTCCGGAAAATAGTCCCACGAATTTTTAAATAAAGTCACTTACAGCGATAGTATTTCGAGAAAATTCATCGATGCCAAATTTCGGGTTTAAGTTTCCTCATCGCGAGAAGCGTATTTTAAAGCTTTATCTCTCGATTTTCGGATCGCTTTTCACTCAAAAGATAATCTCGGTATTTCTGACTTGACATTGACGAAACATCAACTCCAAACATTATCAGAGATATCGTAACTAACAAGAGAAATGTCGGAAATCTATATAAGAGAAACATTTGAAACAATCAATCACATATTTCCGTAAAACGGATTAAATCGTGCTGTCACACGATTAACTCGATATATTAAAGAAAAATTTATGTCGCGAGCGCAATCATCTATTTTGTTTACCACATGTGCATGGAGAAAATCTACGGCTAAATATTCTTGTTTCTCCTAACCGAACGCGATAGGAACGGTCGAGCTACCGTCGTTGTTTCCCGAAAAATAACCCCGCCGCATTTTATGATACATTATGCACGCTGAACGATGGCGCTTAGTATAGGTACACCTACATCCGCCCGCACCGCCCTGTCCCGACTTCCCTACGAACGTCGGTTGCCGTGATCATATTTCATCGGCATGTCAAGCGAAGAAAAACTCGTTTCTATCGTAATCATATCTCCCGACGAATCTGGTTAGACCCGCCGTCATAATACACCGCCATTACGATTGAGATAACCGGAGGAATCGTGCGTCGGGGACCAACGGGAGATATCGAGGGCGACTTTGGACAGTATTTCGGTGTAAAGGAAGAAATTTCTCAAACGTCACGGCATTCAATAAAACGCGGGTGGGAATTCATAGCACGAGCGCGCGCGCGCGCGCGGAAGCAAAAAAAATCGTATCACTTTACACAAACGGGATGTATAGAAAGAGTTCAACGGATTTCTGCAGTTAGACGGATAACGTGCAGGTTGTCCCCTTGTGAGATCATTTGCTCTTTTTTTTTTTCATCGTTTTAGACAAAATAACCGCTGCGTTTTTTGGACTGGGTGAGGCCGCGTGTTATTTATCTTCCGACCAGACGTGATAATTTACATTCTCGCAAGCCTTCACCCGGGTTTCAGTTCTGACCTGTCGGTGGTACCGCGCGACCTGTCGCCGTTTTTATCAGTAATTGACAGAGTAGACGTCGGAACTTTTCAAAGGGCCGCGGTATGTAGCCGCGACCAAAGAACTGCGCGAGAAAAACGCGGCCAAAAAATCGAGTACGACGCGTAATGACGAGTGACAGCCGCTTGCGCCGCGTGCCATTGCGCCGGTGCCATTTCGTTCTGCCGGTTTGCCGTTTTTGTATTCGCCGTTTCATGCTTCTCTCTCTCTCTCTCCTCTTTGTACATATGGAATAAACGCGTTCCTAGGGGAGGCAGAGCACCCCCGCGCTGGTTATCGCCGCCCTTATCCAGCGCTTTCCGCATCACCGAGCTCGCAATGCAACGGGCAATTTGGAAAACCGAAATCGACCGATCTGCGACATGCTCTTTTGCGGCGTTTTCTCGACAACCATCGGGGCATTCCCGGGACGTATCGCCCGCTCTTTGCGACTCACGATGAGGCTATTAACGGGAAGAGACTCGCTCTCAAAAAACGGGCACCCTGGTATCGGTATGATGTACTTAATTAGCCGCCGCGCAAGCACGAAAGAGGCGAAAGAAGTATGCCGCTTACATGCAACCAGTCTACCCCGAAGAGAGTCGCGCGACGTCGGCCTGGAAACGAGACCCTGTCTGGGTTACTTCGATCGCGCGTACGTACACACTCCTGTGCTCGCGTGCTACACCTTATGTATTCACCCTACCTACGTACCGCAACGCGTGCAAGCACGCTGAAGTAGCTCGTAGAATGGCCGGATGATAAAGTAAAAAAGTTTACTCCGGCCATTTCGTAGGAACTCTCGGAGCCGGAGCTCTCTCGGGCGACTCTCACATTCGAGAGAAGCACAGTCATTGCATTTCGTCAACCCCTTTCTCTCGCAGTTCCCCTTTTCGCACCGCGCCGCGATCTTCCGCTTTTTCCCGTCACGCTCGATATAGCTTGTCCTGTCACAGCACCGCCAGCTCGCGGGCTTTTAATATATCGAACGAATCGTCAAGATAAAACCTCCTGTGAGAAACTTACACCTCCCTTAAAGCCACAAGGCATTGTACAGAGGGTGGCGGCGCCGTTGCTTAGCCGCAACATTCTCGGGTTTACACCCCCGGCGTGAACTTACTTGCGGATCTAGGATTAGCCGCCGCGGCCGACGGAGCTTCGTTTGCGGGCTAAACTGATTATGTCGTTTTGCGGCGGGGAACTCGCGCGATCGGACCGAACTTTTACAGTGTTCGACGCAGCCCGAGACCGTGGATGTGCGTGCTTAGTTTTCACCTCCGAAACGAACTCAAACCACGGTAGAATCCGCGTTTGACCGGCTAATACGCGCAAATAAGAATCAATGGCTATCACTTTTTCAATGGCTTAATCTTTTTAGTAGATTAAATAAATGAAAATATTTTCTACTCTAAATATTCCTATTCACGAGAATTGAAATAACGAAAATATATTTTTATGTGATTTTTTTAATAATAAAAACTAAATATACATTTTTAATAAGGAATGTTAAAAAATAAAATGCATATTTTGTACGGCTCTTTGATGATAGTTTTGACTTCAAAAGCCTTGAAATTTACCTTCACTACAGCAAATGTTATTTATACGCCATAGAGCACGATAATACGGCTGGCGTCGAATAATGTAGCGGACAACGATGCCCGCCATTGCATTCAGCGTTAATTAATCGAGCAAACTTTTCGCTCGCGCTGATGCATCGACTGTGGCCGCGTTTAATGCCGCGCATTGAAATGCAGATGATAATTACCCGCGCGTAATGCGAAAAAATCGCTCGTGTTAATTGCCAGACTGAGAGTTGCAGACGTCCTCGCTCGGCTGCGGCGAGGAGTTTCTCATTTCGTTGCAGAAAGCAGAGACAAACCGCTGTCTCGGATTAGGGGTGACGTTGGAGAGAGCGCTGCCGCAAAAGTTAGTTAATGTAATTAACCATTCTGTGTGAATCAAGCCGCGAGCCTTTAGCTTCAAGACCTTTTGGCCGCTCGCGCAAGTCCAGCGTCGCTTTTTAAATCACCACTTGCGTCGTTTTTTTAATCCTGTTATTAATACAAAACTACCATGATACACGCAGAAGTTTCCCAGTGTATCATTCTGAAAAAATATTCTTTTAATATTTTTGCTTGATATATTATCCAGATTATTCTCCAAAATGTTGACATATAAAGAATCAAAATGTACACTTTAATATTTTTAGCAATATTGTGTTTTCAACGTGTGCATATCGTTAAATATAGAATATACAGAATATCTGGTACATAGCAGTAAAATAGGAAATGACCTTAATAGCAGTTACATCACTCGTATTGCAAGAGAGAATCAAAAATCCTTATTTTAGTAACGAAAATTTTGTCATGATTATTGTAATAGTATTAGCGTATTTTCATCTCTCATTTCACATAAATGTTAATTATTTTTCAAAGATACTTAATACGGAAATGGTTAAATCAAGCATTCCGGAGAATTTTATTAATTTGTAATTCTGCGCTGCACAATACGATCATCTTTCTAAAGCTTTGCTTCACGGAAACCGAAGAATATCCGTGAATAGTGGCGAGTGAGATAAAAATCCGCTATCCGTAAAATTCGTGTGAAGCACACCTTTCACCCGGTTTTTGTATAAGACACGCGTTACACGCGGTTAACATGGACGTCGACCGAATTTACGGACAGAATGCGAATTTGAATTGCAGGGAACGCGGGTAAACGCCCGCGTCTCTATCCGTGCGTTTCACGTCGGATCACCGGAACGTTGCAAAATACGGGCATCACCGCGGTAACGATCGCGAAAACATTTACGGGCGCGGGCATCGCGCGCGCCGGGGCGCTGCGCTGCTTCGCGAACTACGCTGTCTGTATTTCTACGAATTGTGCGAGATTGGTTTGCAGCGAGGCGCCTAATCAAAGGATAATAACATTCGCGGAACGAATGCATAATCTACTTACGTTAGAGGACTCGCGCGCGCGCGTCGGACGGGAAACACGCGCCTGTCTCTCGCTTCCAAAATTACGGCTAATCTGCGCGCACGAATCACCGAACAATTTCTATCTTGACATTTTGATTTATTAAATGCTCTGTGCGATTATTCATTCCGTTCGTAAACTTCGCTTTGTCGTCGTTACAACGCCGTTTTCGCGCTACGCGAGGAGGAGAGAGACAAAAGAGAATGGAGCGAGCGAGTCAAATATCAAAGATACGATATATTTATACTGCTCGCGCAAAATACAAAATATGAACAAAATGTAATCTCGCCATTTTTATACGCGAATGCGGACCTATTATTTCCGCGTTTTTCTCCGCGTTTTTACCGTTAAACCACATATCCGCGAAAGCTATGTGACTTTCGGCTTCACTAACTGCATTTCCTAGTGCATTATCGGACAGATTTATATCGCTGCCGGAAACGAATGGCCCCCAAAGCGCGCGGAACATTCGTGAAATTTCGAATATTAAATTTATGATGGATCGCTGCCTTCCGCGAGGTTCCGCTATTTTTCGTAGGTAAGACCGGGGGAATGTTATCGTCGTGAAAGGAGGCGATGAAAGCGAAGGAATAAAAAGTTCGAAAAATCACATCAAGCGTTGTGCGCTTTGTGTCTTGTAAATGGGGATACATGGAATCGCTGAGTACTGTTATTAGGTATTGATAGAATCTGAAAACACACATACCTATATTTGGTATGAAAAGCCATAACGTTTCTCAAAATAATAATAATATTGTTATATCGACGGAATATTGTTTTATTATGCAAAGTATTCATTCAGGATCATTCTTCTTTCTCTTTTTACGTAATGCTGAACTCGGTTTGTACGGCAATGCAAACATATCAGTAATAGGCGCGATCAAAATTCTCTAAAAATCCACACGAGATCATCTTTGACAAACGCATCAAATGATTGCTTGATTGGATCGGGGTGCTGCACACACAGCGGGATGAAAAAAGGCCATTCATAAACAATATCAAACGATGGATATCGCGTGGGCTGGCGGGCGTGAAACATTTTTAGCGAAAGCCCTTGTGTGAAGCTATTTCCCTATTCACGTGCCATGGAACCGACTGAGTTTGCAACTGAGCGCACGCCCGACAGCGCGCTAATGCGAAGCCGATGTAGCCATTTGAAAAACGAAACGCCGTGCAGCCACAGCCTATGCTGATCGCCCGCCGTGTCGTAGGGCGAGAGGAAGGGCGACCGTTAAGTCCCCATTAACGCGACGAACTCGCCGAAGTTTAAATCTGGCCATTAACCGCATTTACGATTACGGTACATTACTTATCGATTATACAAGGAGTCTTTATACAGAGTGGAGGAGAGGGAGAGAGAAGGACACCGAGTGCGCACCACCAAGCTGTATGTATCGTCCGTGAGCGTGAGAGAGCGTCGACGTTCCACATAGTGGCACCATAATTCGCAATAACCGCGGTAATAATCGTACCTCCTTACCGGCCGGAATAATATCACGGTAATTTCCTCAGTAAAAGTTCCACCGCCCGCCCCGCCAGCCCTTTCGCCATTCCAACGCGATCGTCCGTGCCCACTATCTGACCTTTTCGGTATACGCGTGCGACTCTCGGGTCGGTCGCGAGAAAAGGAAACGAAAGCGATGCGGTCATTAGCGGAAAAAAAGAGTCGCGGTCGTTTCGATTGATTGAATGACGCACAACGACGACCACTCTATTTACCACGCGCGTGCTCGTCGGCTCTTGAAACTCGGGTAATTAACCGAAAGGGTTGCGGTTCGCTGCGTGTCAATAGTACGAAATCACCGCAACAACGCTGCGATCGGTATCCCTTTTCCAGTACGCGCGAAGTACAGACAGGCAGCGCAGCCGCGATATTCCGCGTGGCGATCGGATAACAAACTCGCGAATAAATATATTTGGGAACCGAGCCGATTGCGTTCTTATCAAGGATCGGTTTACCTCGCCGTATTCGAATCGGCGGCGGCATCGATAACGTCACATCGGGTATCTCGCTTCCGCGAAAATACGGGAATAAAGTTTCCCAATATAAGTACAGATAACCAGCGGCGGAATGTGAAGCGCGATCGACATCCCGGAAGAAGGACGCGGGCTTCCATAGAGAGCTTTTGCGATCCGCCGGCATCGATTTACGCGCGCGGCGCGGCGCGGATATGAGGGTATGCGGGCGATGTAACGCGTGCACGAGATGGTCTTTGAAAAATCGACGGCTACAAGTGGGGTTTCCGCTCGCGTTTGCATAAAACGAAAGTCCCGATCGAGCCCTCTCCCGCGGCACCTGCACCACCGTCCGATCCTACCTCTTCTCATTTCCTACCTTCCTTCCGGTTTTTCCATTCGGGACATCACTCCCGCCAATAGCGGCGGCCGGCGCCGGCCGTGCGTGTTTCGCATTCCGCACTTTCAATTTTGCATCAACTATTTTTGATACGGTTCTTTTTTCCAACTTCTCGGTCCTCTCGGCTACGTTCTCCGGACGGACAAACTTCATACGCCTATACAATACGCGCGTACTCTGCGTCGCAATGTCGGATCACCTTCGCAAATACTTCTTTCCCCGTCGTGACACGAGGTTCTCGATGCCAACTTATATAGCAAGCAATATGTGGATGGAATAGAATCCACGATTCGTCGCAATGGCGCATGAAATAGCGTGCCATGCTATTTGAAACTTTATCCCACGGTATCCTTGCATCATGACTTTGGAATGCTTTTCTATGTCTCATATCGATGATTTTTTCCAATCGACTTTGTCAATGTTCCAACAGCATATTTATGTCAAAAGAAAAGTAAAATGTAAGAGATGCAATAATTCCATATGTAATTATATAATTATACTAATACTTAATACTTTATGATATAATACTTAAAAGGTATTCTATGCTATTTTCCTTATATTATGTTCACAATAAAATAACGTTGAATAGAAGATTGTCGGGAAATAATCGCATTATTCTCTATAATTTCGAGAGATTTTTGTGTGCTTAAAATTTCACAATGGCTCACCTCGCCTTTGATCGTTGCGCTTTATTCCTTCTTATTGGATTCTTATGTATGAACTGCCAAAGGGCATCTGCGCGTAATAAGAACAAGTGTCCGTGAGTACGGAACAGTACACCTGCATTAAAATTATAGTTTACGCTTTACGTATTTGAAGAATGAAGGGCCGTTATTTGAATGCGATGCAGAGGAGGAACTCTATGAACGTGTTTTGCTTCCATATTACTCCTAGTCGTATAATACGTTGCAAATATCTTAAGCTTTGTGCCGTGAGTTATTAAAAAAATGAGAAAAACGCGGGGAAACGACTGCCAATTGAGTAGAGGAAGGAATGTATTGTGAAAAGTCGGCGCGGAAAGAATGCGCGCCTTTAATAAACTCTCGTTTTATAAATACGATATAAAGGAAGTAGAAATGTCTATATTTGAGAGGGCGTCTTGTAAATGTAAGTAAGTAATCTTAGCTCTGTAAATATTACATCATCGTTCTCACGCTCGTTCTCCCGATAAATCCTATACATATTCTGTAAATATTTTCATGAGCAACATAGAAAATTATACCGTAATGAGCAACGTGATACAGTGCATTTTATAGCGGGGAAATATTAATAGACTAAAAAAGAGTAGAATGAACATGCACACGGCTACAATCTATACACTGAAAAAAAATTTTTTAGATTCAAGAAAATATTTATTTGATATAGTACTAATGACATATTTACTTAATATAATCACATATTTATTTAGAATTAGATATTTTTACTTAATTTAAGTAAATATATATAATTCTAAATAAATATGTGATTATATTAAGTAAATATGTCATTAATACTATATCAAATAAATATTTTCTTGGATCTAAAAAATTTTTTTTTCAGTGTAGAGTTTTTCACAGTTTAATAAAGTTTGAAAAATGCGTTTTGGATACAATCTGTATTACGTATACACGCACTCGCACAAAAATTAATTTTGTATCTTTTCGCATTCAGCGAAACGTAACCTCACGTAACGCGATTCCGCGCGAGGATTTGTATCGAGGTCCTAAATAAACCAAACTTTACCGCATCCGCGTGTTCGTTCCGCGGAAAGTACGGCACCCAGAGTCGCAAAGCTTAAAAGCGCATCCGCCGAGAGTGATCATTCAAAGAGAGCTTCGGTTATCCGCGCTTCACGGCCCGCCGCTCTCGCGCGCTCACCTTACGCGCGCGCCAGATACTATTTTTACGTCGACGCCCTTTTAAAGAGTTTTGCAATCGCATTTCCTGCGATCTTTCTCTGAAAAGCATCGCCCAGATACCTCGGCGTCGTTATCGTTGCACGCGCGCTTGCATTTGCGGGATGTACATCCTGAGTCCGGCAGTGACATTTCTTCTGTGTGCTGACCTCAACACAGGTCAATATCGCCGCGCGATAGAGATGCATTCCTCCGCTACCGGCGGCTACATTTAATCGGAGACAGGCGGTAGGATATGTCAATGGAAGCTGGATCAAGTTATTCTTCTCCCCAGCGAGAAATCTCTCGTTCTCTCGCCGTCGCATTCAAGAGGAGGGCCGAAAAATGGGATATTCTTTGAAATGCCAGAGGATCCGAGGTTCACGTTGTCACGCGAGTTCCACGGGAGAGGGCTTATTGTATTCCGGAATTCTTCGACAACTCAGCCATAAAACTCCGGCTTATCCGCGCGGAATCCGCGGCGAAAGAAATTTACCCTGCGGAAAGTTACACCTCGATTTTCGCCCCGGCTTTTACGCGCGGCTGACCCTTACAGTCCGTTTCCACTGTCGTGACTTTCACCTCTCCGCGTTTCGATACTTCCCTCTCGCGCCCCCGTCCGATGGACCGGCCCTCCCACGTCCGTATCTTAACAACCGATCTACATTGTCTCAGGTCCGTTCCGCCCATTCCTACCGTTCTTTCCTACCGAGAAAGTTTATCGCGAGCTTTAACAACACGTTAGCTTTTTCTTTTGTCTGGACGAGCCCGCGCGGGGTCGAAAGCGCGCTATTTCCACCTTTCCGACGATAAAAGAACTCGGAGTGCTAGCGCTACACTTCCACGGCTATCTCCTCGATATCTACCGTTGTCATTAATTAGGTCTGCGCCCATTTACTCGACTTGAGCACTTCGCGACCACAAACAAATAGAAACTGAATGTACATTTATTTAATAGTTCTTTCTCTTCTTTCTCAAACATTTTATCTCGATAGAGTTTTTATTCAAAATTCAGGTGACGGATTCTTTAATTATTTTTAAAACTAGTAAGTTGTAAGACATTAAATCATTATTAAAAAAGAGTTTTATTACGAAAAATACATCTGCAATTTTTACTCGTCTATTTCACGTACAAATTGCATATTAAAACGAAACATCTTTTGAAAATCTTTCGTTCCAAGAATCACAAGATTTTTTCCATAGTACTTTGTCGTCGCTTACTCCGGCTGGCTCATCTCGTACGTGTCTTTCCCTCTTTCCCGAATCTTCCTCGCTTCTAGTCTCAGCTGCTGGAAGTTTCACAGGCTCGAAACTCGGCGAATTAAGTGCTAACTTAACTCGCCCGCGCGAAACTTGATTCAGCGTTTCCGTGTGCGCGAAACGAAGGGGCTACGGGCGCGCCGACGACGACGAGTCACGTACTGGAACTAATTGCAGTTTTGTAGGGAACCGTGAGATTTCGTCGCACCTCGCGAAATAAAGCTGGAAATTAATTCTCTGGAGGATCGCGAAAGTAAACAGAGGCGCAAGATAAACGAGTCAAACAACTCCGCTGATCGTTATCGCACTATAACGTGTCTTGACACATCGGTATCGATGCAAAATGAGATGTTTTCTCGACAACGAGAGATAGGGATATATCTGTTCTCCGCTTCAAAATTATCTCGAGCAGGCGAAGGGGATCTAGGAAGACGCTCGAACGGGATACACTCTTGAGTCGGACCTCGTCTACCAGCACACTCGACTTTTCGAGCGTTACCTAAATTAAACAGTTAAGAGCCCTCCATTTTCGTAGCTAAATTGCCGCGAAATCAATTCCCCCTCGCTCGTGCGCTCGCGTCGTCTCTCACGCGCTTCAAGTGGGAAGCGTTTACTCAGAGATTTTGCTCCCCAGAGCGTCTTCGGTGCCCTATGAAAACGTATCCCTTTCGTGCATTTCCTTCCGTTCCGTGCGAACGCGACGATACCCCGTAAGTGTAGATGAGAGGCATCGCCGTACGTACACGGGTAACGTCCCTTTCATCGGACGCGCATAATCATAATGCTACCTAGATAATGCCGGGTTCCGTTTAAGGCAGTAAATTGCGGTTTCTGTTTCCTTACGTACCGTCCGTGTGTAGACTGGCATTACCGCAAGTACAAGGACGTGTGTGGGACATGCGGTTGACCCGAGTGTAACGCGCAAAGGCCCGTTACCGGGGAGGTCTTTGAGCTACCGCGAAGCTACCGGCGACGACGTGGAGGAGGAGACACAGTGGCGAGGAATAAGGCAGTCTGCGCACTAGTACGGACAGTTATAATGTATACTGCTCGCACCGCGCTGTCGCTATGTAGTTGCGTGTTACTCATACCCCTCACAAATGCGCCCATAAGCTAATCTCTCCGGCTGTATTAAGCTGTCGCGCGCTCGCAGAATCAGAAATAATCAGATGCGATGCGGTTGACATTTTGGTCCTAATGGCTTTATTCCTAAACGGTACACTGTGCATTCCTTTAAATTATCTGCTATCTCTTGTGTTGGCAGAAAAAGAGCTACATAATTTAATTGGATTTAAATGGACCGGCGTATCTTGCAGTGTAACATATTAGTGTATTATTTCCTTCTTTTATTTTAAAAATAGCACGGAATATGTAATCACGCGTTCCGGTATATCTGTCGTTTAACTTGTATTGAGTGAAAAGCCATATGTGCGCATATAAAATAAGACGTCAAATATCATCTAGACACTTATCAATTGGTTTTTGTTATCCTCTGCGGCACTACCGGCGCTGTTTTATTCAATGAAGGGAAAGAGAAATAGCGAACGAACGCTCTCGGACGCGGCGGTAGAGAGTGCGATGTATACATAGTATATCGATCGAGTTCATTGCAAAAGCCGGAGTCCTCCGCGCGCGGTTTGTATTCGTGATACGCTCGACCGAAGTCTATTGATCCAATTAAATCCAACGTCACTCTTACGATCGTGTTTCTCCACCTCCGTTTCTTTCTCCCGTAAGCTCCGCTTTCAACGATTCATTGTTAAATCTATAACGATAGGAGTCTATCGTCTCTCCGAAAGGAGACGAAGACGAAGACGGGAGACGGAGAGCAGAGGACGGTCACCAAGAACTTGTGTCGTTTTGCTGAAGGATGATGTAATCCTCTTCCGTTTAATTGGCGAGACGTGACGGCAGATAATGACGGTGATTCGATCGATGACAAAGACGAAGCGTGAGAGTAGCGCTCTACTCCTCCCGGGACATTATCGAGATATCTTTTACCAATTACAGCGAGGAGCTACAACTCCTCCCCGCTAACTCCTCCTCTGTCGACAATTAATTTTTCTAGTGAAAGCACGTAATAATAATCTAGCTTATAAATGATGAAATTTTTTCTATTCCTACGCGGTCTATAAAAGCCAGCCATGTTAAAATTACCTCTCACGATCGATCCATTGCACAAGGAGAAATGAAATTAGTCCGGTAATACATATATATATATAATTTTAGATATGAACAATTAGCTAGAAAAGAGGAAAGTAATTAGAATCGCTTATATTCATTATTCTGCTTTGAGAAATCTAAGACTAAATGAATTTATTCATAGTTCATATGCGACCGGCACGTTCTTTTTTCTACACTTTGTACCCCTCGCGTTGCTTATACCTCCGTAGCGTGACAAACGGCCACTTCCGACCCCCTCGCCATTCTCGCGCTTCTCCTCTTCCCTCTCTTCTTCCTCTTTCTTTCTCTTTCGCCACCAATCTTGCGGCAGTGGGATTCTTTTGACGTGGGTCGCGAGGATATTCTGGCGCAGATTAAAATATAGATTTTATTGTTTTCCGGGCGTGTCGCGTGCGCTCGCGTACGATTTATACGGCCGTTACTCATGCCGGGGCTCGTTCCCCTCTCCGAATCACATATGTATAATAATTCATCCACGATGCGCGTTTTATGAGATCTTCTATTAGATGCGCCACGCCACGCCGGCCTGGAGCCGGTAACAAATTCGACGGTCGGACTGCCGATTCGTCTATGCGACGTCGAACCGGAGCATGAAATCCGGGACGATAATGATGACACGCAGCAGTGTCATAAATCGGCACAGAAATATACGCCAGCGAAGCATGAAATTTTTGAAGAATATTATATCTTCGCCTTTTATATGATTTCCAATATATCGGTCTAATGTTAAATAATCTTCATTACGATTAATCGATTTATTCAATTTTAATATTTTTCATAAATCGCGAAATGTGTGTAAATATAGAAAATTGAAATTACAGTTAATGAACTCACGGATTGGTGAAGTCATTGCACGAGTTGATTGCCCCGCAGTTTTCCATGGTTATTCTCGTGAATTATTATCCAGCCTTCAAATACTTATTTTTCTCTTATTACATTTTTTTTTTCACTGCAGTCTTTTTATAACCGCTTTCATTATTGATCAGTTTGTCTGTTTTCAGCGTCGTCTTGACAAACTGCCTTGTGGTATAAAAGATTGACAAGATACCGGTACGTGTAACCATGCCAGTAACCAATTCAATTAATTTACCCCATTTAGATTGTAGGCACGATTCTGGCGCGCGGCGATCGATAAATGCTAACGCGTTTGGGTATCGGTAATAGCGGCATCGAAAGCATCTGACGTTAGGTTCCGTACCTGCCAAGTAGGGTGAGCCTAATTAACAAGTACCGCGAGAAGTTGTCTGGGTATTAACGCAAACCTAAACTTATTCTCGATTTTCCGTCGAACAGCCCGAGCTCCCTCGTTTCAATCTGACGTACTCGCCGGCGTATTCCTTGGAGATTCGCCGGCTGAAACTCCACGTGTCCATAAAACGGAATTGCTAACCGGCGCGCGGCGGTACCGGCAAGATTGTCGCCGACTTTTCCGCCGTCCGCGTGCGCTCGATGGCGTAATGAAGAAAGCCATTTCATAATCGACACCCCGCCGCGCCGGAGCTCCCGAACGAGGCACGATGGCGCTCCGACTTTACGGTCTGCGTGCGCTCGGTTTCTTGGTCGAACACGTGAACACTCGGGCATCGTCGGTGTGTGTAACCAGCGGCAGACTATGCTAACGGCGAGAGTGGCAAGCTCTACGTCGGCACGCCACTGGACGACGTACAGGAGATCGCGTGCCGAAGGTTACATCGACCGACGATCACCGCACTCTCCGAGCAACCGATTCTCTTTGCGCTACTACGACCTCACCTCTTCGCCACCCCCTCGCAACCACTTCTCTCTCTCTTCTCTTCTGTTCTCTTCTCTTTTCTCCTCTCCTTCCTCTCTTTCTTCCTCTCTTCACTTTGTGCCTCCCTCTTCTTCTCTTCCCTTCTCTTTCTCTTTCTCTTACTCGTTGGCAACCTGACGCGCGAGCACCCCCCGAGCACGACCGACAATCTAACCGGCGCTTTATGAGAAAACGCTGAAGAGCTGCTTCGCTAGCGGACGTGCCTCCCGGCTGTTATTACAACAGAAACCACGGCGCCCGGCGCGATTAGAAAGGATGGAAGACCGGTCGGAACCGGCACGAGAAATTACGCCAATTTATGCGTTTGTACAATCCCGAGGTAAATGGAGACGATTCACCTTCTGCTTCACCCTTCTCTTGTACGTGGTTTGCTTTCTCGCTCCTGTTCCCTCTGTCTCTTTGTTTCTCTTTATTTTGCAGTCATTGCTTCCTCTTACGGTAATCATCCGGAAAGCATCTTTTATACGTCTCGCGTCTTCTTTCGTTTGAACTTTCTTCCTCGGGATGGTCGATATGGCTGGTTGTCGGAGCGTTGCGAGAACGCCACGTCCAATACCGAACGTACCAAGAAAAGTGTAAGCTTTCGCGTGGCTAAAGTAGATTACTGGTATCATGGTCGAACAGCCATACCATGTAAGGTGCCATCGCGCCATACCGCGGCCGCGCCGCGCCACGCCACGCTATGCCACGCCATGCTATGTCGGGAGCTTTCCGACGTGGAATTGGAAACTTTTCGGTTCCGGACCCGGGACTAACCGCACACGCTCTTGAATCCAATTCGAAAAGCGCCGCGAGTCGTTCTTCCTAGCAATTAACCTAAGAGGATTATACACGGGCGTACATACACAGCCTGTCGCGGTGTGTACTGGCACGGTAGCCCGCCGGAATGAAACTATCACGTGCTCGGTTTCATGGCCGTTTCAATTTCTGTCACTTTTAAGCGGATTTTGGTGCTCGCCTTATTAAGGTGCACCCGCACCATCGCTACCTAGGATTCTACCTTCGATGTTACTTCGATAACTTGTTAAAATCGATTACGACGGATGTCTGCTGTTTGTAAACTTGTTCGTGTAATGAGACTATTAACGTTAAAATGGTCGAAACGATCATTTTCTTGGTCCGAAAATTATTTCTTCAAACGTCTATTTCGCGATCTATTTTGGTAATCATGTTCACTCAGCAATATTAATCGCACGTTGACGTTCCGAAATAATTAAATTTGGTAATGGCAGTTGCATTCGCTCTCTACGGACCCTTAATACTTTATCGAGCGAAATCGTGCATTTGATTTTCTCAATTTTTAGTTATAAAATCTTTTCCATTATCGAGAACTGCTGTTCTCGATAACATTTTATAATTCATAATTGACCTTTTCTGGATTTCTTTCGGATGCTTTCTATATTTCTGCCGTGTTTACGAAGTCAGTGGGATGTCTTATCAATCCTTAGGAGAGTTAAACTTTGCATTGTCCATCGTGAATGCCATTCAATGAGAAATTGAGTGACACACGTGCTAACTTGGAATAACAACGGTCCAACGCAAAAGCTAAACAATCCTCGTCGCTAGGGGGACTATTATCAATTATTGTCTGCTTTAGGGGATTGGGACTAGCACCGCATTTCCCTGCAGCATCTGATAAACATTAGAACAGACGGTTGCAGTTTTATGTATATATATTTCTCTCGCTCTCTCGCTCTCTCTCTCTCTCGCTCGCTCGCTCGCTTTCCACATCGAGCTATTGCGAGCCGGTGCATAACGTACATACCTCGAGAATGCGCGTTTTAGATCAAACCACATCATTATTCGCGAGCCACGTTTAGTACTTGGCTTTGATCTATAATTAAGTGCTTAACAATCGTGGTATAAACGAGTAAACCGAATATTATTGGACGCATGTCTTTCACAACTTTTTCAAATAATTTTCTGAATTTTTCTTGCCGAACGAAATTGACTTTTCTACGCAAAATCAGCAATGAAATTAACGTGCGCAAAAGAACTGGCGTAACGACGACTACGTCCGGCAGTACAATCGAGGGAGAAATGGCGAGGAATGAAAATGTACAGTTTCCTTAGGGAAGGAGGACCGTAACGGCAATGAATGCGAGTCGGTGATTCTTGGCCATTAGAGGAGGCTCTAATTGCTGAGTATTTAAAAACAAGGTCTTCCTCTTTATTCGTTCGAGTCGTTTCAGAGTGCTTTCTTAGCCAGCGAGGGGAGAAGACGAGGAGGAGAAGGAGAGGAGGGGTTTGCCCGCCGTGAAAACTTGTAGAGGTAAAATGGTCACGGCGCTCACTAAGTGCGGGTTGCATGCACGCGCGCGCGCGCAGCTGCAGATACTCGAAACGAGAATGTAGGAGTATATCGCCGTTGTTGCCGGTAGCATTTGTAAACTAGCTTTTGATAGCGCTACGAAATGGCGTGGCGGGACTGCTGGAAGTTTCGTGCTATTCTTCTCTTTCTTTTCTTTCTTGCTTTTTCGCCTTCTTTCCTTTTTCTTTCAACGCGATCTACCTTCTTCCTCTCTCCCTCTCTTTCTCCCTTTCTCTCTTTCTTTCCTTCACCTATCTCTTTCTCAGTCACTATTACACTCTCGGCCCGCTGCCTTGCCTCCCCTTTCCGCAAGTTCAACGGAATCCGCCCCTGAATCCGACCAACGAGGAAATAACTGACGCTCCGTAAGTCTCTTCCGGAATATCCGCCGCCGCCGCTGCCGCATTCTCCGCCCCTCACCGAATAGGTTGTTCCCGCTTCTTTTTAGCCCGGGCGTCTTCAAAGCAATCGCCTCGTTCTTTTTCGCTAATGCGCCGCTTCTATTTCGCTCTTTGCCGGTAGTCTGAAAACTTGCCTCAGTCACGGTTGCTGCTCTGTTACGACTTTTCTTTTTTTTTTTCTCCATCTTCCAAAGTCGTTGCGCGCTCATTACACGCGCATACGAAGCCAGCCGCAATAATTGAATGCAACTCTTCCTACCGTGGTTTACCGTAAATCGCATCTGTGCTCGCGCACTAAGTATCCCCTTTATTTTTCTGTACCGTGACAATTATCAGGCTGGAATTTCGCTCCTTCTTTCTTCTTTTCCCCCTCGTAGATGATTATTTCGTTCATCCTCACGCTTTCTCGCGAAGTCCAATCCGAGAGAGAGAGGAGGGGGACGGTTTGACCCGCCCGTAAACGTCAAGGCAAGCACGAGCTCGCCATTTGGCGACAGGGATGAAAAACGTTCTGGAATCTGGAAACCCTTCTCCGTATGTAAATTCACCGTGGGAGACGGATGTGTGTACCCATACCTATCTCGGTTGGATTCGCGGCGCGTCAGGCACACCATCACCCTCCCGCCCCAAACACCGTCGCATCTACCTCGATCTCCGTTCATTCGTTCGGTCGAGTCCGTCCGCACGCAAACAGACCCATTCCTCGCCGTCGAAGTCAAATCTCTATATGGCGAACAGCAGCACCAGAGAGAGGAGTGTCGCATGCCATTCGGCAATCGTCCAGTCGAATATTCGCTCGGTGATCATGACTGCGCTTGAGCACACTTATTAACACGGGGTGACGCGAACGCGTTTGGATATGGATATTTGTTGTGTCAACACGTAATCTTATATTTTACACGCCTTACACGTTATGCACGTAGGAATCGACATTTGCCGCGAGTGTACTGGAAAAAGGAAATCTATATTTTCCCCTTTCTCTCTCATTTCGAATATTTTTTTATATATTTGAAATTTATTGAAATGCGTAGGAACTAATATCTCCCCGGTAAAGATAAATTCAAACCGCGCGGAGTCCAACTCCCTCGCGCCGTTATCGAAGGGAATCTGTGATTTCGGTCGGACGAATTGATTTATCGACAGACAACGGGTGGGCCAGTCGGAATAAGGACACGATCGAAAATAAAATCTCACTGTGATCGATACGAACGGCGTCATCTGGTGAAATCTGTCTCGAGGATACGTCCGCGTTTTCTTATGGCTTATCGCCGTCGATGCGCGGATCGCTCGTGAAGAGAGGCTGGCGTCTTTCTAGTCATCCGATTTCGGGCGGAGGTAAGACTTGTTTACCGGATTGTTTACCCGGTTGCGCGCGACGCTGCCACGCTATCGAAGTCGCGATGCACTTTGCTGGACTTTGGCCGTAAAAGGGGCTCTCGCGCACACTGTTTGGCGAGGCAAAGTTCGCAGTACGAGCGACGTTGGAATTTACCGGAGGTTTCACGGAGGCGAGAGAAACGTTGCCACTTGGCAACCACGTCCGACATTCGGGCATGCCTTAGGGATACTGCTCGTCCGTTTCACGGCAATTGTACACAGCATTTCAACTTGTGGTGCTCTATAAATTTCGGGGGAAGATAATTCTTAGCATAATAATCGTACGTTTTCTATTGCTTGATAACCGCTTTTACAGTCGATTTTCCTACTTCCAGATGATCTCTCATTCAGATGATCTTTCAATAATATGCGAATGAAACTTCTTGAAGTACTCTGCTTTTTATTTTCATTTTTTATATTGTAGATTCTTTTTTTTTTACGAGATCTCGCTTTAATCTAAGATTAACTGAAAAGGATGTTTTGCTGCCGGAAATCTTACGTTATGAATCGCTTTCAAATAAGCCATCGCCTTCTGGAAATCGACATTATAACGAAAAAGCGACGCTCTCGAGAGATTGGTCGGCCGACATTATTCTCGACCGTATCTCTGGGTCTACCCCGGGCGATCCACAGCCGGGTATACTATTAAATTTGATCATGGCCGGGGCGCGTCATAAAATTTATATCCGTTCGAACTGACGTCGATCGCCCGGTGGATGACGCCGCGAAATCCTGGGACGATAACGGGCATAAAAACCTAACAAAACGATCCTCCTTCACGTGCCTTTTCGTCGTCTCCTTGGAAGTTAGTAAAAGGAAGTACGTTTTGCCACTTGGTATGCTAATATCCGGCGCCTTTAATCCCTGATAACGGTGTCGTTAGAGATCCCGTTGCCTCGTGAGCGCGAAGACGCGAGATTGAGTCGAAGAAACTCGTTCGCCACTCGTGTAATGGAGTTCCACGTTCTCTACTTCCAAGACACGTATTCCGAATGTACATGCATTGGAACGGCTACGTATATGCCTGTCGAAGAATGAGAGGGTGGTATATAGACTCGCGGAACGAAGATGGGGGATAAGAGTGTGGTCGAAGGGTGAGAGGGTGAAATGAAGCTGAAATGACTTTCCATCGTTCTTCCTTAACTTCGTCCGCCTCATCGATGCACCCGATCGAGACGGGGCTATAAACCTCGTCGTAAGTATAAGCATAATGGCAATTCTTCGCGAAGAAAATGAGAGTGGCGACGCGAAAGGGGATGATTGGCGAGGAAGGAGTACGGAGGGAAGCCGGATGCCGGACGAGAGAATTACGTTTCCGAACGACCGTCCCGGTAGCCCTCCCAGGATCATATGGTACCGATTGCGGCTTGCGTGTGCCGCGTGCGTCGATCTAAACGAAGATTAATGTCGGCGAAAGAGCAATTTTCCATTTTGGTCGTGGACCCTGATGGGTGAATCGCCAGTTTGCCGAGTGTTCCCCCCCCTCCCCGCCCTGCCAGGCGTCCACAGATAATTTTAGAACTACGAAATTGTGTTCTTGCAAATCCGTATAATTGCGGAAAAACGGAAACCCGAATTAATTCGGAGAGCGACCGGGGCGAGCGTGTGTGTCTGGGCGCACGAATAGATCTAGTATATGACCGAGTTCAGCTTGCGAGCGGAAGCGGCGTCACATATCCGGCTTCTGCGAACTAAGTTCGTCTCCCATCTACCGCGCGAACCGGGTTACCTATCCGCCCCGTTCTCCAACGAGTCCTCCCTGTACGGCACCTCGACCCTACCCATCCATCTATCCATCCAGCCATCCATTTATCCACCCGTCCGTTCGTCCGTCCGCCCGTCCAACCAGCCGCGTGTTAGTCGGTGCGGTGAAATCTCACGAACGCAATTATCAACCGCGGAAACAAGCGACTCTCGCTGGTGATAGAGGATCCCGATTACTTCCGTTAATTAATATCGTTGCAGGAACGTTTTACGTTCTCGAATCGATTTCTGTCGCCTTGTACCTCCCGTTTGCATAACAACGTTCCCTTCCTTCTCTTATGTTGTTTGGTGCGATTTCCGCTATCAAAAAGATCGCTCTTTTTCATCCCTTTTTTTTTTAACGTTCATATAACCGCTGTTATTATATTATTGCACGAATCTATCTTCGTTATGCGACGTAATTGCTAAATTCAAATTGAAATTGAACAATGTAAACGCCCGTAACGTGTGAAAAAATTTTTTCCCCCATGAAGTTAAAAATGTGAAAATTTGAAGAACGTATACCGATCCGGTTCACGAGTTCAATCTGCGGGGAATTCAGTACGATCAATTTTCATTTCATTTTTTATTTGGCCAAAGTGCACCGTGATAAATTCCAATCAGGCGAGCGTACATTTTTATCCAGACCGTGCGATATGACGTTATTGCGGCTAGAATTTTAGTAATTGGTCGATTTACCATTTTTTAAATATTTTCACTTCTACATATTTAAACACTGCATTCACTTATCACTATACACTCGCTGTGAATGCAGTGGATTATGTAACTCGTCAATCATGACGCGAACGTGTTTTACATTAAAACGACATTGTATAAACATAAAAAAAAAAGATGGATTTTTTTTCGACGCGATACTTCATCTACGTCACTTAACATCCAAATTACATTTCGGATCTAATATTTATCCATCTAGATTTATATAGGAAAGTATTGCGTGCGAGTAGAATTGCACGAAAAATTTATTAATTCCGGTACTTTCGAGCGTAGCTTGAGTCTCAACGTTGCGTGCAGACGCCGGGGCACTATTTATGAGAGGATTTTTCAAGAAACTTCTTCACGGATATTTTCGCACCTTCCTTTTTGTTATTTCGATAATTAAAATCCGTCCGTTAAAGACAACCGATGTTCTGACATTTCTATCACGCTCTCGCGGCTCTCTCGCTTCTGTAGCGTGCGGGCATATTTGTATTCATGAAACGATAAATATGTACTCGTGCGCGTAGGTGTGCATCAGCGCGATGGCAGATATCCGCATCTAACGAACTGACGCGGGGTTACGTTCATGCGGTATCGGTACGCCCGCGCCATGGCTATGGCTTGTTTCTCTGGCGTGGAGAGCGACATCGGCTCAAACCATATTGCGTCCTTTACGCAAATCGCGTAACCTAATGCGCCCCGCAACTGTAACGAGGGTGTGCCCGTTAACTCTGACCGTAATTTAGCAATGCGGTCGTAATCCCAGAAATATATACGCGAATTCGCAGTTAAGTGCGCGTTGTTGCGGAATAACGCGTCGCTTCCGGTTCTTGAGATTCTCGCGAAATAATATGTTTACTAAGTATTTATTATATTCACAATCAATTATGCAAATTGATTAAGTATTAACAAAATTAATTAAATATTCGTTAGAGAGTGATGCACATTTACAGGTTATACTCATATTCTTTCTATTTACGCGAAAAGATAAAATATTGAAAATTATATTTGCCCAGCTACGTAAGCGGAAGTGAATTCTTTTTGTATGAATTTGATGATGACTCGTCACAGATTTATCGCATGAAGAATTAAGCAGAGCAATAGCGATTAGAATAATTTGCCTAAACGTCGAAGTTGAAGTTCCGAAGTGTATTCCGCACGAAATGTTTCACCCGACCGATCCATATGCTCATATAACCGCATGGCGCCGTTAAACGCATGTGCAGGAGAGCGCGCGCGAACGCGTCCTGGTCCGTCGATGGTGAGTAAGCCGGCTGCTTTTGTGGCGCGGAATATTAGTCCATTAATGTCGGCCATTGTGCTCGCATGGCCGAGCCAGTCGACAATACGTCAACGGTTCGACTCCGCCACAATGCGGCAATAATCGAGCTTCCTCCGTCTCTTCGTCTTCGCAAGCTCTCGAATACGTATAGACACGCGTGCACACGCGAAGCGGGATTCTGTTCGCGAATTCGTCCACGACGTTCCATCACGTACATATAATAGAACGTGCCCCACACATACACGCACGCACATTCGGACCAGCCCCAACAACCATGGAAGACGCGGTTTAAGGGACTCATTGTAATCCCTAGCTCGTCGTCGACGAACCGGGAAAACCACGACACGGTGTGCCTACTGCGTCCCCGTCGGTCGGGCTCTCTTGCCGTTGTGCTCTCCTTTCCTAGCTCTCGTAAACGCCCGGAAATCTCTTGTCCGCCTTCTTGAACGAGGTTAAAGTCTGATTATGCGCCGCGGACAATACCTCCGCGGTCTAGTTTGCATTCGCCAACTAAACGGCCATTCGCGGTCGTCGAGCACTGTTTTGGGACCGGTGCGTTCTACTGAAGGAGCCGGTAGATGCAGAACACGTCGCCGAACGTAGGGATCGCGAAGGAGAAAAAGGAAGAGACGAGTTGGAACGCTCCACCAAGTCGTAGAGAGACGAATAAAGAGTTTATTTCTTAAATTCTCGTATGATTCTGGCAGATTTTCCTTTGTATGAGGATCGCTCTATACCAGTTGTTTATACTGAGATTAATTTACAATTACGGAGTTTAACGACAAAGCTCTCGATATTTCTCAATATTTGAGAGTGTGGAACAAGTTTGAGGTTTTTCATTGATAACGTTTTAATAGGTTTTTTACCATAAATAATAATTTAATTTATATGTCTTTCGGTCTCCTTTACGTGGTCGGCTGAATTTTGTCCACATCAAATAGAATGACTTCAACGAACGATTTGTGAACACTAAAACGAGTTTAGTAGCCAGCGATGCATTTTCAACCTGCCGGTTACACGCGTGCGCACCACTGTTTTCATTAAGCCATCGAAAATGTTTGCTTGGGTCAACGTCAAAGCGCCTTTGGGATCTGCGACCACATCGCCTGCGTTTCTGTCCCTGTCGCCCTGCCCCGTTCTTTGTTGCCCCCTGTTCGTTCATTTTCACTACGTGCGTATTACATGTACACGAGAGGTTTCATGATACTTTGTAAGCACAATAGAAAGCATGGTCCATCTTTCCGCGTTGTTAAGCTTAAGGACGATTGAAAGGATAGAAATTTAACTAGCATTTTTTAATTACGCACTTAGCGATATTTCTTAACCGGTATTTAGTGATGCGTCTATCCTATTTGAGTGTCGATTTCTTTATCACCTATTACATTTGTATATAACTTTGAATAAAGTTCTAAAAGAAGAAACGGTCCAACTTAAAATCGTCTATAACGTACGGAGAACTCAGTTGAATATCTTTTTCAAACGTAAAAATTGTACAGTGTTTTCAGCGCGATTTTTAATTTCATACTTTGATCTTCACACCGATTGCATTTTCCTTCTTTGTATAAATGCTTCTGTAGAACGTGCACGTGGTTACACGGTGCGAATACACCGTAAATAAATCCCTTTCGAGTAGTCTTTCACCGGCTTGACCGGGAGATTTATAGCAGAGACCGCGGAGCGCGTAATTATGTGGCGATATAATGAAGCGTATCCGGCGTGTATAGCTGGAACGATTCACAGCGTGGTGATAGGATAAGGAGAGACCTTTCGTGCTCCGACTTAAAACTCATGAGAACTACCCTCATCCAATTAAGGTATCATCCTGCCTTCAGGTGCGGGCGTTTTCATCGCGATGGGGGACGGCCGCGGAGGGGCAGGAAGACAGAGGGGACTCGAGAGGGCACTGAAAGGCGCCCGTGCGCGTAGAGATCTACAATAACGATCCCGCAAATCTTCGTTACGCGTTTAAGTCGTGAAAATTCCTCATTTAGTCGCGCAATTCCATCTTACCCGTCAGGCGAATAGTTTAAAATAATTCCGTCGTGATCAAAGAGCGAGGCAACGAGAGAGGCAACTTTCGTTCGTTCGATCGCGTGCCCCCGCGAAGTAATTTATCCGGAAGCATGCATTTGTTGCTAAGACCCACGTTCATGCCCGCGAGTTTTCGAGGCTTCATGCGAGTTTGCAGATAAGCGGAATCTCGCTTTATGAGTAATTCTTGCGAGATTTTAACTTCTGTTTCCGAGGAAAAATGCGAAATTATGATGAAAACGACGTTTAGCAGTTATAAAGAAATATATCCTTCATTTACAAAAATTAGCTCTGTTTCCATGTCGGTGAGTTATTACACTCGCGAGAAACGGATACTAATCAGCATTCGCGTGATGTAAGACGAAGAATTCGATCATCCAGTTCTCGTGCTGAAATTGCGCTTGCTTTCCGCGTGCTGCGCGCACATTACTTATCATTAGAGCATCTGCGCGGATTATCCGGGCTACACAAATATCTCCGAGGTATATAATTAGCGAGTTATACGCGTCGCCGGGAGCGTGGAGCGTGGAGCGCTCGGAACGATTAAATTCTGCAGGAGGTGTGAAAAGCTCGTTCTTAACGAAAGTCTAACTTAATATAAGCCGCTGGCAGGCGGCCGGCTCTTTCTCTCCTTCTTTCCTGCAGGCGCTGCTACCTGCTATCGCCCCGTTTCGCGTCTTATCTCTTTAATATTTCAAAACCCGAATTAATTCTCATTTTCTTATCGTTTTTTTCCCGTGTGTTCGATTCATGATTTTCCACGAAGTGAGATCGTGTACAAGGAAATTTGCCCAGAGGGAGAAAGGTATGTAGATCGCAAGGAGATGGAGGGAGGGGAGAAGGGGGGCAACTGCGCCAAGTAGGAGTCGATAGCAAGAAGGTCGATGGTGGTGGCGGCGGCGGCGCGGCGGCGGCGGCAGCGACGACGATGGAGAGGAGAGAAAGCCGGAGCGCGCGCGAGCAACCAGGAGAACCACCCTCATAAATATTCGCGATGAAATCTACCCCTCGATAATAACGGGCCCCGAAATATACGCGCGAAGCGCGGTATCTGATAGGGGCAGCACCGCCCGGGCGACCGCGCCCCGCTTAAACCCCCAGGGTGTATTAAGTACCAACATAGAACGTTCCGCTTTCACTTAGGTCCCGTCCTGTGTTCCGTCGTGTTGCGTCGTGTTCTCTCCACCGGCGCGTTGCGTTGTTTCCGATACCGCTGATTCGCGCAATTTTCGCGAAATTCGTAATCGACGCGCGTGTGTCGCGCGCGACCCGGGCACGCCGACAATTCCCGGCCGGGCGGGATTTACGATTCTATCTGTTCTGTCGTCGCGCGTCTATGAGCGGTCAGCGGCCGTACGAGAGGAGAATTGATAAAAATGTTCGTGGATTATTTGCGGACGAGCGGACACAAACGCTATTCTTTTACCTGTCGCCCCAGGTTCTCCCCAGGCGTGCCTTTGCTTTCTTTTCACCTCTCCTTCAGCTCTTTTCTCTCCCGTCTCTGAATGTAACTCTTCTTTTTCCCTATTCCACTCTTTTACGTTTAACATTGACGAACTTTCTCCCGTTTCCTCTTCCGATTTATACTGTTCTCTTCCCTTCCTTGACAATGTCCGCTCCTTTGGGCGAGTATATAGTGGAACGAGACCGTGTATCCGACCAGGAAATCGCCTTGGTTTCGTCAGAGTCGAATGCACCGGAGAAAATCGAAGTAGCCCTTATAAAAAAGGGAGAAACGCGAAGACGAAGCCCTGGGCATTTCTAGAGGGGCTCGCTTTCCTCCCGTAGCCTTTGTACTTGTCATCCTGATTCGATTCCTGCGTTCTTTTCCAGGAAACGGACCGCGGATAAAAATCCCCTTTGACGAGATATTGCAGGAAACGTTACATCGCGCTACACTGACGTTAAACAAAATCTACACTCACACGAGAAACGTTCGACCGCGCGTGTTTCGCACTCGCACAGCTAGGAGCTCGTACATAGTTTCACAAAGCCAATTATAAATTTTGCTCCGGATAAATATCATAACGTAATGAATGTCGTGTTAGAAGAGCACATTTTGTCAATTTCGCCTAACTTGTATAATCATAAATATGATTCATATTCTTATTACGTCCTTTGTCCCTCGAAATTCTCGTGGTAGATCCATTTTAGAATCTCGTGATCGTTGCGACATTGTTTCGCTTTACTCTAATTCGATTTACCTCTGTCTGTGGATTTATGAACACACAAAATCTATATCCAATTCGAATATAACTTCGTATTTCCTTTTCGATATTCTCTCCATCCCCGCGCTACACGCGCGCGTATATGCGTGCGCGTATCTCGTGTGTTCGAGCCGGTCGATATTATCGGCGCGAACTCGCATCTTTCCACCATCCCAGTCACCATGTCCGTTCGGAAATCCAACCTCGTTCGCTCCACTTCTGTCTGGTCGCTGCGTCCAAATGAGATTTTCCATCGACCAACCAGCACGCTCCTTCTGCACTTCTGCCTCACGGGAAAGAAATATTTCGCCCTGACATAAAGACGCCGCTCCTCAAGGAGCGACGAGACCTCGTTCTGACGTCGCAGGAGAATACATACACTCCTGTAACTGAAACCGCTCGCTTAGAATTCCATTTCCATTCCACGCGCAATGTCCCCACTCATCGCGCTCTCACGTTACGTTCTCTCGCCATTATCGTCTTCTTTCTTGCGGACAATTGGAAAGTATTTTATGCCGCACTTCTCTTAAAGAAATAGCCGTTCTGCAAGTCATAATTGGAGAACAGATTTATCTGACACCGTGTAAGCGCCAATTTGTGGCGAGATTGAAGACAAATGCGAATTAAACAATTCTTGAATTAATTAATTATTTCAATTAACGTAAAAAAAAGCGTAAGAACACGCAAAAGAAAGAACGAGAGAGCTTGCATCAGTAATAGTATACGTGATTACACGAAAAATGTGTGGAATTTCAGTATACATGTATGCTAGTCTCTCTGGCTCTTCTTGCCATTCTCTCTCGACTCTTATTTCTACTCGTGCTAAAGCATCTTTTACTCTTGATCTCGTTACGCATTCAGAGCTCTCGGAATAGTTTCCATTCTTTGTCTTACTTCTCTCATAGTATGGTCGTAGTTAGTTCGGCATTTCGCAGACAGTTTCAAAAACGGTTTAGCCATCAATATGTTCATTTACCTTCGTTGAATATTGATAACGTTACAAACAATATATGTACATTAAGCATTCGCTATTATATGAGGACGGATTAGCGAATAATAATATAATATGTCTATTGATCCTAGTAATTGTTTAATATAATTTTCAATTAATTCCAGCGAGATTACTGGTATATTTTGTATGGTTGGAGTTTATTGTTGTATGGGAGAACGATATTTTGGACATTCTGGGAAATACGATTGCCAGATATGAAATAAAGATTCAAACAAAAATGATTCGTGAAACTGTTGCTATTCTTGTCACATAATGTGAAAGATTGAACTATTAATAATATCTCACAATTAGATGTTCTATTAATAGCGTACATTACGTGAGAATGGACGAACTTTTTTTTTCTTCGTTAATAGTTCGAAAGAGTTCGCGAAGGTACGCTAATTGGCCTGATTCCGTTTGTTATACGGGGAAAAAATGTGTGCCATTTGCGGAACGTGTAGGCACCAGCCTAGTAACTTACTCCGCGAAAGTTTTAAATTTACACAACTTGGCAAACTTCTAAACCTTCCGAAAGTTCGGAGGGGGGCAACTTTTGCGGGCATAAAATACCAGCTGGAAAGTTGCCGGCTAAAAGAATATTTCGCAATATCTTAAGGAATTCCGCGTTCCGCATATCGCGTGCCGGGCGACGTCTCTTTGGGCGTTTACCCGCGCGAGAAGTTTACGTCGGATCCTTTTTATGGACCGCGCGCGTTATCTGGGATATCGCTTGCCGTTAAAGCCGGACGTATTTCGAGAACAGCCAATGCATTCCGGTTTCGGCGAGGCGCGCCGGGCAGAGCTGCAAGCAGCTCGCGCAGAGGGAGCCGGCCCAGAATCCCGGTGTGGAATCCACGTATGCGGTGACGCAAAAAACGGCGGTCCGCTTCCTGGCACGAAGATCGACAAAACGCGAAACAGACGACGACGGCGAGGATGCCACGGCAGGAACTAAAGCCGGATCCTTCTTGCTGGTACCTTCGCCAGGGCGGTCGCATTACTGGCGGTCGACAAAACCACCGTCTGTCACAGTAAATACTCACCGTATGCATACCAGGCATCTTGCAAATCCTTCCATTGCGAACTGCTCGTGCGGGTATCCGGCACCGGAGCGAATTACTTATCCACGAGCTTGGAATTTTCAATCGCCGAATTCAATTTAATCGTCTTGCACATCCGGGAAATCGAAGGATATTCCAGGGTTATTTTGCCTCTTCCTGGAAACACATATAGTTTTCTAGAAAATTATCCTTGAAATTGAGTATCTACATCGTCAGCCAATTTAAGAATAGAGAAAATTCTTTTGCAATTTATATCTTTTTAGCTTTCTTAAAACATGCACAAGAAATTTTTAGAAGCAAAAAATAAAAAACATATAACTTATGAAAAATGTATGATGTCTGAGATCTTTTTGCTCATACAATCGAATTTCTTATACTTTTACCAATCAAGATTAAAAATGGATTTTGTATAAATGTAAGGAGCACGTTTTAAAATTATATTATACCGGAAAGTTTTACAAGGCAAGCACAATTGATTGAGATAGGAATACGCGATACAATAACTTTTTTACGTAACGAGACAGGTAACGAATATCTTGGACGCGTTTAAGTTAATAGAACGTTATAAAAGAGATGGAGGGAAAGGAAAAAAATAGCATTTGAACTTTATCGCGACAGGATTTTCCGTCTACCCAGAACTATCGACGGTTCTCAATTTTGCGGGGCGGAGCAGCGACAAGCACGATCCGGTCTTCGCGAAGAATCAGAAAAGTCGCACCACCTCGAGAAGAACTTCCGGTAAAACTTTGCGAAAATTACCTAGAGATCGAGCGTGTTCATGGTAGCGGAAAAGGGAACGCCGTGGCGATCTTTTTTCCCGTGGAACTTTTCTTCCATTGATTACGGCGTGCCGATGTCGCGGGCGTTGTAACTTTGTCGCTCTCTTGTTAAAAAGGTCTTCAAATATTTTATTGTGAGAAGCGCGAAAAACCTCTGCAGGAATGAAAGAGGACTTATTTGTTCGCGGAATTACGATCAAATTCGTTTTATCACGATTGATAACAATCATGCTGCATGAGAAAAAAAAGCAATTTACATGAGAAATTTTTACTATCGTGCACAATCTCGACAACAAATTTAGCAATATGATACAATATTTATATCTCGATTTAGCCATCTTAGAGCTCAAGGCAATGACGCGACACGCAAGAAATCGGCTTGCAATTGATATCGCGGCTACGTGGACTAAATTCCACTGTGTATCGCAGCAAAAAAACCTCGATGCACCGAGATCCATAAGCACGATTCGACCGCCACTCCTAACCGAGCTCAGCTACCCCGATCTACCTACGTGCCGGTTTACTATCGCTCGCGCAACCTCGCTCTCAGTTACCTTCGCGTTTGCCCCTCGTGTACACCCTTCTACCGCACATACACACACAACTCTGGCAATCGGCGGCGAAAGTCCCCGCAGAGTGGTGCATACGAGAGCGAGCACAACGTCCGTAATGTTTCCTACACCGGAGATGTTATCGGGAAAGCATAGCACACGTAAACGGGATAACGTATAGTTATTTGTATCAGTATATACAGTGATTGATAATTATCAAAATAAAATGTAATTTTATTCGGATTAATGAAACTAAGAGGAAGAGAGCATCCAAAAGATGCGCATTAAAAGATTCACCAAAAAATTCAATTAAATGGAGCACCGAGAACTAAAACTAGATATAATATTTTGATGAAATTCTAATAATTAGAATGTAAATAAAGCTTTTTTTAGGAAGCTCTTATATTCAACAAATGTGATTTTTGTCTTATCTGTCTTTTGTTTTTGGCGTTTCAAACATTATCTATAGCATATTCTTTAATTATACATTCTTTAGAACTTAAAACATTCTAAGTTTTATTTCAGTGATATTTTATTTCATTTTTTTAATTTTATTATCTTAAATTTATTTAGCTTGTTATCGCTTTAAACACCTAACTGATGAGCTGAAATATGATCTAGATATATTACGCACAATATATGTAGCAAGTACAATATATATAACACATACACTGACGGATAGTGTAGTATACTGCGGGTATATAGTTTACTCAGTATATAGTTTAATAGATACGGATAATCGAAATGTTCAATAGCTTAGACTTTCGATTTACGGGCGAGCAAGTTTCTACAAAACATCACGTTCCCCACATCCTTCCGTACAAGCTTAACTTCTTTCCTTTCCCGTTGCCGCTTCGTCTCATAATACCCGAGACCTTATTCCCTCATCCGTGCCTCCGAGATAAACCATCTATTCGCTGGATCGCTTCCCCGATTTCAGGTAACGTGGCGCGATGTTGACGCAAGACAACGATGTACTGCAACAACAAAACTTTGGCGTACATACAGCATACAGTGAACGCCCGACGCGAAATAACTCCCAAACTTTTAAATAACCTTATCGCAAAAGTGCAAAATAACATATTTGTGCTTTTCGACGGAAGAATGACGACGTACCGTTTTCATTTCTTGTAAATACGAATTTCTGCGATCGTAATATTGATCGGCGATGAAGTCATATGCTGATTGCAGCATTATTATTCGAGTACCGCGCTTACTTCTATTTATTCTGCAACTGGAAGCAAAGTGGAGGAACCTACAACAAGTTGTATTGTTTCTTACGCCGCTTTTCCGGTTTGTGCGTCAATAAAGCTACACTTCCGCACGGGAAAGCTTAAGCAAATAAACATTAAATGCACCGTTTAAACAGAGAATTGCCGGAGACAGAGGTCCGCAGTCTCTCAGTCGTTTTTCCCCCTCGATTTCGAGGAGCTGCTCATCGTCTGCCTAGAAAAAGAGAAATCTACCTCGCCGCGCGCCTCCCCTACGACCTGCGGAGTTTTATCGCGCCGTAAGACGAAATTACGTGTCGGAGAACGTTATAAAATCGCGGTGAAATCGCGAAAAGAGAGCCGTAAAGAAAAATCGATGGCACGTTCGCGGATGCTACCACCGTCTCGTCCCAATCATTGACGGAGATTCGATACCGTCGCGTCGATATCGGATCTGTTGCGCAATCTACGGTTAATTAAGATCGTAGATTCGTCCATGCTAACCGTAACGCGGTGGAGACTAAAACTTCGCCCCCTTATTCCAAAGCGAGCTGTAGTCTCCAGCTGCATTCTTCGAGAACGATGAACGCGGCCGCGAACGTTCTCTCTCGCGTGATCTCGAAAAATCGTTGTCTGGTATCTATACCGAGGCAAGCAAGCAAGCGGCTATATCACCGAGCTCGAGAAGCCATACCCGGTCATTCGTCGCTCGAAGCGGCAGCGAGATACCGCGATGGACGGATCGAGCTGGCTTCGGGAGCGTGGAGCGGAGCGAAGCGAGCGCGAGGACCGATGTTCATTTCATGGGCCGTCACGTCGTATCAGTCCAATGGCGCAAGGTGTGATTTTTCCCAGGGAATTTCGGTCTGTTTAATAGAGATCCCATATCCCGATCCGCCCGGCCTGCCGGGTTTGAGTTACGCCACCGTCACACCCCCTCCTCCCTTTCCCCGCACAATTCTCACGCTAGTCGATCTTCCCTACCTTCCGGTCTTTCACTCTTTCGATCTACTCTCCTTTTCCTGCTGTATGTGCGCTTGTGCGCTTCATTCCATCATTACGTCTCGTTCACCTCGTATTCGTTCTGCTCTCGGCGCAGCTCTATTTCGCCTGGTTTCGTCTTCGTCATTATCCTTTCTACCTCGCGTTCTCCGACAAAGCTCTCTTTCCTCTTCGTTTCGCAAGAAGTTTATTACAGGTTACAGCATTAATAAATATTGCGTTCTGCCCGTCATATCTTTTATTGCGCGTTTCGTCTGACTGGATAGGAATTAACTGAAGACGCTACACTATTTATTTATGAAAGTGTCCACTTGCGAGTGTTTTACTCTGACAATGTATATGTAGACGAAATTGAAATTGAAATCAACTCGTTTACTTTATAATAAGAAATTGTGCGTGTCGGCAAATCGCAACTTTTATATAACATGACGAAACGGAACCGAATTCGGATACATTTCTTCCCGGCATTCGTTCTCGAAGTTCCTTTTCGCGTTAGTATTCGAGAGCGAAAAAGTAAGACCGGCGTGTGTAGTCGATGGCATTAGCGAATCTCGAGATTTGTTAAATGTTGAAGGCACTCCGCGAGAAACTCCGCTACGATTTAGACGTCAGGACGAGAGCGGAAACCACTTTCCGACCACGAAACGTAGCCCATTCTAGTGTTATTTTTCTTGCTCTTGTTTCAACTGCGGACGTTTCGTTGCGAGTATGGGATCGCCTCAAAGATAAATGACTTTTGCATTACCTTTATCATCGTTTTGGTCTCGAAAGACTTCGGGAAAATCAAAAGTCAATGGAAACTTTTGAAATCACATTAATAATGTATTCCTAAAAATAAATATTATTTATTTTCAATTACAATATCAATCAAACGAAAAATTATTTTTATATATTGAGATGTGTATATATGAGTAGATTAAAAAGACACACACTAAAATTTATTTTCCGGGACCGATAAGCTTAATGAGTGGCTCCCTTTCAGCACTCGCCGTGCGATTATGTCTCAATTATTTCATGTCCGGCGCTTCGCGGATATTCGATGGCATTGTCGCGTAACGCTTGACAGCAGCACAAAGCTATTGTTTTCATGACGACGACGCGATACCGCCATAATTAACTGGCTCATCGTCAATCGAGTGGCGCAAGCGCGTGTGCACACACATATTTAGGTCTATTTCACGGTGCAATTTCGCCGCTCTCTCAACGTTACGCCATACTCGCGTAATGACCGTAATTTCCTTGCGTGGCCGATTAAACGATCGATTCAGTTTTCTTGCCAAATTATCGCCGCCGGTTGTTTACGACCGTAATCAAAGTCGCCGAGCGGCCTGACGGAATATTTCGCCGCGGTTTAAAATGCCATGCAAGGAACGTGCTCGTTCGGGCAAGTGGACCAACTGAAAAACAGAATATTTGGACCGACGCTGAAAAGTCTAAACCGAATGAACAAAAGCAGCGCGAAAAACTCGAACTAAATGAACGGCTTCCGGCTGAGTTTGCGAAAACTTTTGCCGTGAAAACAACAATCGTTTAGGAGAAAAAACGCTGAACTCGTAGGAAAATGAAAAAAAAAAAAGAAAGAGGGTGAGAGAGAAGGAGCAAGCTCTGGCTTGCGCTTCGTGAGGAATGATGAGCTTTTTTTAACAAAGCGACCGTTCTCTCTCTTCGGAGGAGAAAGAAATCAAATAGTTCGTAAAATCGGTAAACTAGCAATAACGAGTTGTCCAGGAGGGAAATCGCGTTCGTCGAAAGGTTCATTCGTAATGGCCCTGTAAAAGTCGAAACAATACAAAAGATCGCGCCGTCTTCTAACTGTCGCGAGCGAATTTCGAAGTTGGCGTCTAATCGATCTCCATTTCGAGAACCGAAGCTCGTTCCGAAGTTTTTACCACGCGCGTCCATCGCCTCTTGTCGCAGACCCGATTCGTCGGTAAGCATCCATTGGCCAAAAGAGACGATGTGGTTAGGAGGTGAGTGGCGGTTCGTGGTACGGTGGTCCTAGTAAAGTTCTCAGTGTGCAAGCACGTTTAGCACACTTCGAACCGGGCGGGGAAGGAAATCCAAGTGCGGGAAAGTACAATTGCGGCGGCGGTGGCGGTGGCAGCAGCTCTCGCTCCATCAAGTATTAAAACTTCTCAAATCGACGCCGCGGTAAAAAAGAGAAGAAGAATCGCCGACACCTGCGAGATTCTATGCCATTACGCCCCCGCGCCTCCCTCGTTCTCTTTCGTGCGCGAAACCAACCCCCCTATTGCGTCCCCTACCACGCGCGCCCCCGTTCGCGAATCGTTCCCGTGCAACTTGCGTCGGACCCTATTCTCTCCCCGCGCCTTCGGATTCAGCTCGTGCTCGTACCAGCGCTTGTATTACACAATCAAATCTAAGAGGCGTCGCTTTCTGCAATCACGTAAACCTTTCGTAGAAACGACGTGACTTCGGCCGCACGCTATTTCTTATACCATGGTGGCTACCATTTAACGACGATATATATGCCTTCTGCACTCCTGCGGAATTACTTCGTCACGCCGGCTAATTTCTTTGTATTTTTTCAGATATAACAGGCGCGCTCTTCTTTTGCGCGAAAAAATATTTTTCCCCTAAATTTTTGCTACTCATCTAGTCGCGTGACACTTTATCATGACGTATTTTATATCGACATAAAGGAAAAACACTGGAAATCTACATAGTCTTGCGGATGGAAGACTTTTCTCGTTACACGAACAATTTCGTATGTTTTTCACACATTTGACGTTAAATGCGGCTGTTTTGCTTTTGTTTTATGCTGGACGTTGGGTACTGGACGTTAACATTATTTTAATAACGTAACATTACCGCGCGCTCGAGTTCGCTTAAAAATTTACGAGGAGCTGTATACAGTAATGGGGAAAAGCGAAATTGCAACAAGAAGTCCGCATTCGAGATAATGCAACAATCTAGGAGAGCCGTACCGTAAAGCTTGCCGCTGACCGACCCTCTCTCGCGGCGCGATTCTATAACGTATAATAAGGTGAAGTCGAGATTTCATTGGTCTCCCTTTTTGATTCAGTGCGCCGCGCCGTAGCGCTGGTTAGACTTCCGTTAGAATTCCGATAGCTTAGCTCTGGCTGACTGCCCTTTCACGGTTGATGCGTCGGAAGAATACGAAAGACGTTGAACGGGAATGGAGAACGCGAAGGAGAGAAAAAAAATGAAGCGAGAAGGAGAGCGGAGAGAAAGAGAGAAAAGGGGAAAGCTTCCGTAACCACGAAGACACTCGTCGGAATGCCGAGAGGCGGCGGTGTCGCCCGTCGCGGAGTCGCATTACAATAATTGAATTGCATAGGACACGCGGGTCTTCCCACCTTCAAAGAACGCAAGAAAATAGCTAGAAAGCTTCTCTCGCGGGGAACGAGATGGCTTCCGGAGAAAGAGGTGGGTCTCCGCGTCACGAGAGCCCGAAAGGGGTGGTTGCGTCGCCGTTTGCGTCGGAGTTCGAAAGCGGACACGGACGAGAGAGAGAGAGAGAGAGAGGGGGGGTGGAAAAGGGGGAGGGGGGCGTTGGAAAATCAATAGAAGCGTTCGTACGTCGCGTGCAGTTAAGTGACTAAGAAATTAATATCTTGATGAGGTCGGACCTCGGCTGCTCGTCGGGCTGAGGGCTTAAAAAGGTGGAGGTATAATGGGGCAATAATAACAGCAGTGTTTGCCCTCTTTCTCTCTTTCTCTCTCTTCTTTCTCCCTGTCTTTCTCTCTCTCTCTGTATCTCGAAAGGGAGGCGTAGATCTTTCTCCCATGTTCGTGAGCTCAAGGCCAATCTTCGTGTGCCTTGCGCGGTCGTGCGTTTCTTTCGGTTCCATTTCGCAAAAGTGGGACGTGGAACGGCAAAAAAGTCGCTAGTAAGACGCAATGAACGCCTTCAGAAAAACCGACATAGCTGACGTTAGCGCCCATAAATTATTTTTCAAGGTATTATTAAGGTCCGCCAAGTCTTGCGTGATTTCTATCGTGCGTTTTGAGATACTGGTTTGGTCCTGCGACGTGATTCGTATACTCGTGAAAAAAGAACATTTTTATCGTGCGTTATCTATTCACGCGCTAAGATTACATTCAAATCGATACAAGTCCGATATTTCTCTGTTTCCTTTGAGGCGGAACATGTTATACGTTTAACGCGGATATTTCCTCCATCGAACGATATTGTCCAACTCGAGAAAAGATCCGTGACTCCACCTATAGAGTCGATTGACTCTGGTTGGGATACCACGAACAAATAAAAAAGGCAATGGACAGCACCGACTCTTGGAAGTCGTAGGAACGTCTAGTCGGCAAGGCGGTACTAGAACTGAGGTCACGAGATTCGATCTACGGAGCATGGGACTCGAATAGCGATTGAAAAATGGTAGTCGCCGAGGAAGAGAAGAGAACGGGTGCGACAAGAAGGAGAGTTCGGAGAACGCCGAAACTACCTCGTGGAAATTGTCTCGAGACGAGGTCGCGCAGTCGGAAGCGCGGGGCGAGGAAGTCGGATGAAAATAGGAAGGAACGTCTCTTGCCCTCGGGTTCTTGGTTCTTCGGCCACCCAACCCGTACCTACGCGATATCGCGGTGATTGTCTCGGCGACCGTTCCCGACGTGCAATGTGGCAACGTGCAGAGCGGTGGGCGAGAGTGAACCCGGGGACGGAAGGGGACAAAAAGCCGGGGGAACTTGCCCGGATCGGTAGCGCGCCGTAACGTGAGACACCCGCAATTTACTGGCAATCAGCGGCGTGAGTGTTTTGTGGCCGTCCAGGGAGACGAGCCGGATGCACCGTTTATTCCTCGTTGTCATAGAAGAATTATAAGTCCTCGGGCGCGCACCGGCTCGTCCCCCTTCCTCCCCACTATCCATCCCCCGCGTAACACGGGCTCGGAGAAGCCCACCCGGTGCAGCGGGATCGCTACGTGGCGCGCGTGATAAACACACGCCTCGGATTACGATTCCGAAAAATCGCCCCGCGACGCTGGTTTGTAACGCACGCTGATTCATACGCGCGTCGATGATTTATGGTCGGCATGGCGAGAGTTTAAAGAACGAGCGTGCGGTTGGATGGCGGCTTTGTATGATGATTAAAAAGAGTTGTTTACCGACGCAAGCGCGTTATCGTTTGCCAGATAAAAAGAGAGGGAGAGAGAGAGAGAAAAAGAGATAGCGCGAATAGCGTGCGTGTGACGATTTAATCAACACGCGTCGGTGACTCCCGGCCGTACTGCGTGATGTTTCAAAGCGATCGGCTCGGCATATTTGCCGGCTCGAAATGATGCTGCTGCCGCTAACCGTTGGTGTAATAATCGGCTGCCATAATCGGTGGAAGTAAACGCTGCGACGTTCCCATATATCTGTCGAATAAATGGCTAGTCGAGCGTGGCCTGAAACGGGCTCTGGTAGCGCGTTTAGGAAATTATCGGTCGGCTTTATCATCGTATATTTAGGAAATAACCGGGCGAGTATGGCGCTATTTTAAAGTCCCATAAAGTATGAAAAGGCTATATCGAATCCGCTTGATTTGATGCTTCGACGTGCAAATCCAACAATCCGTTTTCATTCGGCCGTCGCTGGTTTTTGCTGCATTTTGGCGTTTATCGATATCGGTACGGTATATACGGTTCACGGTGCCGCGATATAAAATAGTGCACGATGAACTATGATATATCGGAATACCGTACGCCGTATACGCGCTAGCTTCAAAATTATATCGTGGCCTTTCGAGAGCAGCTTTTTCTCGGTTCGCGGAATTTCGTTTTGTCACAACGACAAACAACGTCCGCGACGCATGAATATCTACGCGAACGAGACGTGAAACAAGGGAGAGTCGCGGAAAAGTGATTGGCGTATTGTCGCGAAACTTTTAATATCCTTCACCTTGTTTCCGATACGCCGCGTCGTCGTCCGCTGAGGGTGACTGACTCTTATATCTCCCGGCCTTTTCCACGTTCGGTACCCACGTCGTCGTCTCAGTCCTCCGACGCGCATACTTACTTCCTCGCCGTCCTGGTGACGCATCGTCGCACACACCTTCGCATCTCTGCGGCCCATATTTTTCCGAATCCCGCTGCGCCACCCATGGGACACGGGTATCTCTCGCAGTCGCGTTCGCCCATCCCTCCATATACCACGTCGAGCAAACTCACCCCGTGATGAAAAGTGCATTCCGATATTTATGCATCGGGATTTATGTGACGGGATTATGTGTACGTTGCGGGGGATCGCGTGTCGGTATCGTCGCGAAGTAGCGTCGTAGACAGGAGTGACACTTTTCGTTCGAAAACGCCCGCCGCGCCGCGTAATGACCAAAGGCTTTAGTCCGCAACTGATGTTGGAGAATCACGTTTATCCAATTAGAGCGACTAACAATAGATCCAGCCATATTACCGCGAGTATGATTAATTAAATAGCGAACAGTGTAAACTGTCACGTTCTCTACGTCCAATGACTGTCGCGCTGTCCGATAATTCTCTCTACGATAAATGTGCGAGTAATTATGTTACAGAATCTATTTTAAAATAGATATTATAGCGCTGTTTAATATTTTCTGATTAATCAGAAAATAGAAAGATACATCTGCTATTTGCTCAATCATTATTGTTATTTAAATTGGACAAAATATATACATGTAGTAAATAACTCACGAATATAAACTATTAATTTTTCTGCGATGATTTAGGATGAACTCTTGCAAGCTATTTTTTCTCAGAAACATAATCATTATTTACGTCGCCATAACAGCCTAAAATATTCGGAAATAAGTGAAGTATCAATCACACGATGAAGGGCGTCCCAATAATGAAATATCAAGTGACTCCGGAGCACCTTCCACACCACCACTCCCTATCCTCTCTCAGTTTCACTCGCCCATCGTCGGGGTTGGAGACACCTGCCTTATAAATGGCAGCATTATGCCCCGTCCAGCACTCTCACCACCGCTATTGATAGTCGTCAAGGGGGGATGGTGAGTTGCGCTTCAGCTTTCAATATTTCAAACACTTATCGCGGCTGTGTGCGGCTCGAGGGGTTGATGGAGGGTAGGGAACAGCAGGAAACGAGTGGTGGGTCCTGTCTTCGTGGCTGGTTCGCGGATTCGAGCTTGGCGGCTGTGCCACCTTCTCCTACCTTCATCCGGTATAATAGTCGCATTTATATCATCTCTGCCCGACGGTTTTGACTTTATAATTTAATGCGGAAGCCCTCGACCCACCCTTGTGCCCGTCCACCGCCATCGTCCAGACTGGAAAGGGTTGCGCGCTAGTACCAAGTATCTTCCCGTGCTACTAGTGCGATGAATTATGTGAAACGTATCTGATTTTCTGCCACGGTGCCGGACTCCGCACCGGCGAAATGATACACTTCCTTCGACCGATAGTCCACCGATTTTGCTGTACCATCCTCGGAATATATCATCCGTATCCGTGGGAGGTGGATGAGATCGGAACAAGTTTCAACCTCCGTATACGTCGGTCCGAATTGATTTCGAATATGTTGGATAGTATGGGCGGGCTCTCCGACGTGATAGAGTTAACCAAGCAAGTATCTCTCGCAGCGTATTTCGTTATTACTCCCGTGCGCGTTTGGAAAATTGCTGAAGGAAATAGGAAGGCGAATAAACGATAGTTTCGGGATCGAAACACGAAGCTATTAACCGTGGAAGGTATCAGTGAAACATGAGTGGAACTTACAAGGTGAGTTTTTATGACATGCGATTTAAAGCTCTTTTCCCTCTTTTATGAGCGTGGAACAATTGAATGATGCAGTTAACTGTAAATAAGAAAAGATACGCTTCTTCGAGATTACTAAAAAAAAATTCAAAGTTATTTTCGCATATTTATTTTTAACATATACGCTGCTTTAATACATCTTTCAAAATTTATAGAACACGATATCGTCAACAAGCTTAGTAATTAATATGTAAATTTATTTTTTTAGATTATAAGGAAATAAGCAAAATCGTGGAATTTAGATTCATAATTTTTTAAAAATTTTGTTTATATATTTTTTAATCTAGCGTTTTCTTGTTACCAACTTTGAAGTCGTAAATACAAGTATCTTCTGTGGCGACATGACTCTCCTCGAATTTACTTCGCGTCGTTTCGCGAGAAATAGTACTTGGTTATTAGTCCATAGATCGTATGTCGAAGATGGCTCGAGCGAGAGCCCAATACAAAGGAAGCTCTCATGGTTGCGCATCGTGGATCTTCCGTTACGAGCCGACCATGCAGAGAGATACGGTGTATTAAATGGCCAGGTGCAATAGGCGAGCGTTATAGCGGAACGTTAGAATGGAATATTGCCACTATGACCTAACGCCGCTACTAGGTACGTAGTCGAGTCAGGCGGCGCTCCTCCCCGGGCACAATAGCCTCATGAAGCATGGATAAGAGTCGGAAAAATATGTTCGCGATCGATCCGTAAGGTGTACGCCCCCGTCAGTGCCTTAAATCTTGCCGCGTACGAGAAAATATATCTGCGAACGCGGTGATTGATTCTTTCGGAGGAGTCCATTCGCGGGGCCTCTCGCAGGCGTCTCCCTCCCCGCGCTACTCGGCGGAACACCGGTCCCGGCTTCGCGTTTTATTATGCATCGCGAAACTCACGCCATGTGTCAAGCTTCCGCTGTAAATGCGTACATATCCCGTAGAACGTATATGGCAAACGCGCGCGATATTGTACATCCGCAAGAATTCTATTCGCGCGGTCGCGGCGGCGTTCCGTATATCTTTTTTGATTCTCATTGCCTTCTTCCCTGACACTCGGAGGCAAGAAAATATCCTGTGGAATATCACGCGCGCTCGTGTAACGGGAGCCGTCTGGAGTGCTCGTCACGCGAACGCCACTCGCTCGTCTTACGTCAGTGCCGGTTTTCAAAAACGTCGATCGGGTATGTCGGAGATGCGACACCTCGACGCGGGAGAACTGCTGGGAGGGAGCCGGGGAGTTTATGACAACGAATTCCTTGGTGATTCGATCACTCGGCGATGGAACTCGATCGGGATTTGTCGGCGAGCGAGAGCGACTTTTCCTAAAACTATGCATCTGCCTTTCGCATCCCCTTGTGTGCAGCTTAAGTAAAATTTCTGAGAACATCCATTGCAATTTGTGCGAAGTATATTAATTGTAATGTATATTTTAATTTAAATTACAATCAGAAAATAAATATGAAAAAATATTAAAATTTTAAATAAACAGAAAAAAATAGTAATTAAACGTCTTAGTCGTTTATATTACTACTTGAATATTCAATATTTTGTCCAATAATTAAATAAAACATTTAATAAATTAATTAACTTAATTAAAATACATTTATATAATATTTTAATATAATTTGTTTCACGTTATATATAAAATTTTTAATAAAATCAATTTTTTAAACATTGAAAATATTAAATGCATTAAAATAATTTTGTACGAATAAAGTAAATATGACGTATGTATATTGTATTTGGAATAATTGATGCAAAAAGCGTCCATCTATATATGTTTCTGTTACATATAATCAATATTATATTTCGGAATTACAGATAAAATTTCACACAATGGAAATGGATCTGGTTAGGTATACGTGAAATGCATTCAAGTATTCATATGCGCGTTTACCGGAAATGGATGCGAAAGTGAATGCTGTAGACTTAAATCTTGAAACATCGAGATGGCGTGCGATCCTAATAAATGTCCGGCGGGAGTTAAGAGCCGCCCATTATACGGTAGGTCACCGGGGAACCACAAATGTGTCACGTCGCTTGTCTCTCGACGTCGGCCGCGATGCGCCGCTAAACTGGCAGCTCCCTCTCGGACGCGTACAAGTTCAATCCTCTTTGTTTGTGTCCCTCCGCTTATCGCGTACTCGACATAACACTTTCTACAAGCGATGGACGGAACATCCGCATCGTATTGAACATGAGCGTTTAATAGCCACGCGGTTTAATAGCTGTGCTCCGCGTTTGAATAGTTAATGGCCGCTAATATGCGGAATTAACTGGCTCTTCATGCCAACGTTCCCGCGTTTACTATCTCGTCAAAGACTCGTTCCGGGAGAGATGTCCCACATCGCATTCTGTTTAAACCGCTCTATTGATTAGAAAGATATGCATTAATTAACAATATTCTCTCGCTCTCGTACGCTCGATTGGCAATAATTTAATCGCGCGATGTTACGCACCGTGGTGTTATAAACCAACAGATATACATTTCGTCGTTCAATAATTTAAAAGCAGCCCATGTTAACTCGAAAAAATGTGTAAAAGAACATAACGAAACACATGCTATCGTCCCTACGGAATGGGTAATGTACATCGCTAATTTATCTATGTTGGGTGGAAGGTACACATTTATATGAATTCACGGCTCAACGTTCAACTCGCGCACGCGATGCGGCAATAGTAGGAGAACAACGACGGCGAGTAATCCTTCGGCCAATCTTCATATCCGTTATACCATACCAACGTAGGAGTACGCGTATACTCACCGCGGCACGTGGAGTAGATCCGTGCACACAAACATACGTATACACATACATGCGGATACGTGTATCGATGCGTAAGGTACCTTCGTTGGAACGGGACCCGGTCGGCGTTCTCGCCGTCCCAGTAGCCACATCACAGTGCATTACCGAGCGCGATGCGGATACGAAGGCAGTTTAGTTTGCGTCCGTACAACGCCGCTCGTTCTACTGGCTACGTCGGCCGGCGTAATGCCGCTTTGTACTACTCCACGATGATGCCGATGGCGATGCACTGCCTCGGCCGAGCTTTGGCCGCCTTGCGCGGTCAACGGTCCAAGCACGCTGCAAGCTCGGGCTCTTTACACACACACATATTTAGCGTAACCGGTAGCGAGTGCAACAAACGGTCAGTTCGGTTTCGTTCTATTAAACCTGTGCGCCCCTTCTGCGCGCGGCTAACGGGCTAAACGAGCTCGTCGGAGGTGCTCATTTTCAAGCGTAAGAAGCGAGAAAGTTTTTCGCGCACTTCTTCCCGTTGTCTCTTTTTTTCTCTTACCAAATGAAAGAAGTGGTAATGGCGACGATACCGGTAAATGTAAATATCGCGCGTAACTACTAGACCCAATTATTCTGAGCCTTTCGCTACGTCGATATGCTTGTCGATCGAATTCTCGAAGTGACTTATTATTTAGCCTTCTCTGTGGATCATAAAACATTTTATTGTATTTGATCTTTTCGTTCGTCGTATAGGAAAAGTATGTGAATTGTTGATCTATAAACGAGAGCATAAAAAGGCTCTCTTCTATCATTGCAAATATAAACATTACAAGTAAAAATGATATCGGAAATGTAAAGAATTAGATGTTTTTTTTCTGGTGTACATATCTATTTATGTCAATGTATGTATACGGAAGCAATTTACAAGATTTTAAAGATCTTATGAATCCTACATTTGTTTCTTTCGTTTTCCGCGATTTTTCTAAATTTCGTAAACATTTGCTCTGATTTTATCTGTGAAAGGTCATGATATAATTCTCGATTGGTAAAGTCGATGTACTGGCATTAAATATAGTTTAAAAACCGGCGCAGAATCCCTGAAAACATTCATATCACTTAACGCTTGAGCCTCCCGCACCCCTTCGGGGGAAACGACTGGCGGAGCCCATCGTCGTCGTCTCTCTGGAGTCTTTTGAGAGAAATCTCGACTGTCCACTCGAACGGCTGAAGAATTAATTCACATTTATATCTGTAAAACCTATTGGCAGAATTAGATCATTAGATTGGCACATCGGTTTTACCAACAATATCGATTTTAGATTTCAGTTTAAATGGAGAATTCTGTATCTCGACTAGTTAAAAATAAGATGCTGAAAGTTGCAGAGATTTTAATAATGTTGAAGAACATTCTAAATTAACAAGCTGAATGTAGTACTGCCAATTTATGTTCCGTGAAATTGCAAAAGTACTCACTACTTTTTTCGCTTCCATGCAAAATCGTGTACTCCTTATCTGCAAGTTTTAAAGTTCCGTTAGAAAAAGTTTTCAAATAATGTCATGAAATCACGTGACAGCAATCAAAGTACTGCTGGATTAAAGAGTGATTTAGCTGGCTTCGACTGCCACGAATAAAAATGTTACGTTGAACGATAACGGACGGAATTGAAAGATCGCCAATGGTCTCACTAAAAATCTAAATAAACGAGAGTCTTTGCGCGATTTCGCTCTATTTCTCGCTGTCTCTCTCCCTTTGTCTCTCTCGTAAAGCACACTTACTGTACGCGGATCTTAACACCAACGAGCGACTGGTCATCCACTTTGCGCTCTCTTCCTCCTCTTCTCATCTTTCTCTCTTTCTCTCTCTTTCTCATAACTATCTCGAGGGTGAGTTTGGCTCGCGGCCAGCGTGGCTGCGCCTCCGGGGACTGCTCTAGATCTTTGCGGCCTTAGGGGACGGCGGAGAGAACCGTAACACCGACTCCAGTATTTACGGTCATTTTTATGGCCAACTCTGCCCTGCCATATAATTGCCGCGGTCTACCGGTGTTTTAAGAGCTCCATGCTCTCGGACAGAACACGGTGGGTAACAGGAGGTTGCGCGCTAGTGGTAGATGAGGATAGCCTGGCCGATGCCCGAGACCCTTCTAACCCTCGTCGTGACTATATACCACGGCCAAGAAAGTGGGAGCTCACGTGTACGTGACGGCGATACCCGAATGCTTTCCAGGCCGAAGACGCGGAAACTAACCAGGTCGCACATGGCGATTTCGCAGCGGACGGCCGTAAAAAACAAAGGCTTGGTGAAATGCCTATGGTTTCCGCCACGGATAACTATCGCACATTGGTAGCTTGAAAAATCGCCAGCTATCTCCATTGCTTCTACTTTGCTCACACGCGATTAGTGTTTCGCCGAAATGTTTCATCCCGCATTGCAATAAAAAACAGCTTTAATACCAGCTAGCCTTTTACATCGCCATGAATCTTTTTTTTTTATACATTTTATCTGAATCACCGTTCGCCTATTTTCAAGCGATTTTAAGCTTAAGCGTAGTTTTATTCCGATCGTATAGTTAAGGATAAGTTTTCCGATCGCTCGAAATACGATCGAGTAATAGAGACTAATCCACACCGAACGTAGAATACTTTTATGTACAAAGCCGCTTTATATAAACTCATAACCCATAAAATGAAGCGTTTTCTTGGCAGCAAGTCTGGCCACTAAAAAGAAATGCTTAGGGATCTTTCTCTTACTCGACCGAGCGAAATACCTATGAAAGCTCACTGAAAAGAAGGGAGAGAGAGAGAGAGAGAGAGAGAGAGAGAGAGAGAGAGAGAGAGGACAGGACAGAGAATTAGGGCAAGAACAGCAACGAAAGTAGGGATTCCGTGCCGGAGTTTGTCGCTCGTCGGACGAGGGTTTACGATATTGTATCTTTTGCGGGGACTCTTCCTCTAACTTCTGTTTTCTCGGATCTACCGAGCTTTCGCTTGCCAACAAGGAGACATCGTCGCGTATCCAAGTTTGATTCTTCTGCGGCATTATGTTATCCTCTCCTAGGAATTTTCTGTTAATACGTGCGTAATTGTCCGCTCACAACATTCTTATCGCGCCGTGATAAGACTAAACAACCCTCTCCGCGATATTTTATTTCTCTGTCACCTCTGTTACCTTTTTGTCTATTACGTTCTTCGTCGCATGTAATGGGTGTCACGGGGACAGGTCACGTGATGCAAGCAATTTGTCATATTTCCACCCTGTCTTGCCTCTTTTACTTCTTCGACTAATTCGTCCCGGGGCAAAGTTCTGTTTTCTAACCAATTTCATTAAGCATCGAGGGGGGCATCTCTATTATATAATGTGACTTCATTGGCAAGGGTAGCAATCTTACTAATGGGTACACCCAAGCGTGTGCATATACATACACACAGGCACATACCCGTCTGTACGTGCACAGAGTTGCGCGAATAACCCTCTGTAAACCGAGGCGAGAGAAAACGAACGAACGAATGAACGAATGAACGACCGAGGGAACGAACATGGGGATTGTCGCTCGACGTATATCCGACCAACTATACTCTACTCGCGCGGCGTAATCCCTCACAAAGGAAACTGTCAAAATAGCCCGTCCGACTGGACGTACGGCCGACCCTCGGTGACGTGCACTTTGTAGATTTTGACCTACCTATGCGCTTATCATCGTCGCCCAGAAATTCCCGATACGCCGCGCTCACGCTTGATTAATAGCACATCAATTTACATCGCTAAATTATACTCCCCCTTTCCTCCTCCACCCCGCGCGATCGAGACTTCTGGCGAGTTCTGTCGCACGTGCTTATCGACCGTGGCGTTGTGTAAATTAAATTTCTAGGAGCTGGGAAATCAAATTTAACGCGAGACTTTGCTGCAAATTTAATTCTCTGCAAATTCGGCGGAAGAAACGTGTTTGCCGAGTTCTCATTTTCAGACAATTCTCCGTAGACTCCGCCGGGAGATCGATATTCCGATTATTTTTTCACGCAGCGCCAATTTTAACGCGACGACGTTTCAGTACGCCGTACGCCTCGTCCTACATTTTTATCCTTTTTCGTTTTTTTTTTTTTTTTTTGTTTTTTTCTTTTATTCGGCATAGCGGCGCGCTGCAGCGAGCAAAGCCACTAGGGAATAATATTTTCCCGTCCAATTACGACGTTATTACGAGGTGCGGAACGGCGCACGCGCTTTCGTACGGGCATTGGTAACATTAATAACGAATTTAATAGTTTTCGGGATGACGGCTGGAACGCGGAATTGGTATATATGTGCGCGGGGGGTGGAGAGGTAATGGAGGGTGAAAGATGGAGGAGGTGCGAGACCGTTCGGGGTGCCGGCAACCCTTGAAACAATCGTCGTATTGTAAGCGTCGCAATCCGGAGTTTCGCAGGACAATGGCGGCACCCTAGCACATATCTCGACTTGCTAGACTACTCCTGTTCGCTCGCGCTCTCTCTTTTCTCTGTCTCTCTCTCTCTCTCTCTCTCTCTCTCTCTCTCTCTCTCTCTCTCTCTCTCTCTCTCTCTCTCTCTCTCTCTCTCTTCTCTCGTCCTTCCTACTACTTCCGCATCTCGCACCGGTATATCTCGCTGCCAGCCGGATGAACAATGAGAAGCAAAGAGAACGTCGTGCTCTCCTCTTCGGCTGGATTCTCTCCTGTTGTTGCATAATTCGGAGTTTTCAATACTGAAGTCCTCCGTAAATGGCGCAAATTTTGCCAAGCTTTGTACAATGCCTAGCTACGAAATGTCTTCACGATGTTTCTTACGTCATTCACCGCACGAGCACAATATACCAATGCGCTCTTTCATTACAGTGTGGAAATGGCATAATAAAGCATTACAGAGTTTTACGTCGAAAGATGAGAATCTCTTTTATGTACTTAATTTGTCTATGTACATAGGATTTATCACGTGGACTTTCTTTCTATTATAAGTCATAAACTTATCGTAAGGTATAAATGCAACTTGAAATTGAATTAAAAATTTTATTCAAGAATCTTGTTATTGATGGCTTTAAAGACTCATTATTATAAATAGAAATACAAAGAAAATATAATGTTGAATTAATCGAGTACACGAGTAAAAGCTTTCATTGGATTTGACTTGCGAATGCATTTTTAAAGGAAATTCAAACACGATGATCTACTTCGGTACCTTTCTCGGTGCTCATCAATTATACGCACACAAGATATGAATAAAGCAATAGTTTCATTGCACTGCTCTCGTTTCTTCATTATATATATTATACAATACTTTTTCGTTATTTCACATCATTAGACATTCACATTTGTCTGATATCAAATCTTCGTAATATATCGATGTCTATAATCGTTGTAAGATCAACGACGCATACGTACTTTTCTGTATAAACGGCGAGTATAGAGAAAGATAAAGATGCTGAAAGGACGAAAGTTTTTATGGCGATGGAGTTTTAAACAGAAATCGCGTAAGTCGCACGGAGGACAATATGAGAGTTGGGTACGTTTACGATGAGCTCAATTGCTGGCGATATCCAATATCGGGACATCGGGAAGCACCGAAACGATTTTTCAAGAACTTTTCGGCGGAATGGTATTTCGGGAGAAGTTTGGACCGTCGTCGGGCAGAACGAAGGTTGACAGGCAACGGCGACACGAACAGAAATGCTCGGACGGTTCGACGCCGAGATAGGCCGGATGGGAATAACGGCAATACGGTCCGGCATAAATCGTCGGTCGTCGATTCGATTAGACGAACATAATTTACACGCGCACTGCGAAGGAGTCTGCGAGCGGCTCCGCTCGATGCCTCTGCACCGTCTCCTTTTTTCCAGTATCACTAGTATCAGCCGCGTTCCGAGAAAACAATTGCCCATTGGGCATAAATCTGGGGCCACCTAGACTGATATATCTATATATACTATATACTATATATAGTATATATATATATATGTATATACAATACACGGACTCTTAAATTCTGGAGCGCCGAGAGGAGGTCCCTTTATTTCGCCGACCTCGCCGTCGCTACTCTACAGCCTTGTATTTTCTTCCGTTTCTCTCTGCGACCGCTGCGCCTCGGTCTCTAATTTCTTTGTTCGCCCCCGAGGGTCGCCCGTCATTCGTGAAACACGACGAGGCTGTCTTTACCCGGGATCCGTTTAATTGGCCAAGGACGACAGGGCGACTTTCTTAAATTCGGGACGTCGACGACAATGAGAGCGCCGCATGTGTGACCAGCGAGGAATGAGTCTTCTTAAAATATTCGAGTGTTCGGAGCACACCGCCACTAGGTGCGATAAAAGTCGGCGGCCAATCTCTCTCTGTCTCTTCCGCGAAAATCCAAGCGGAAAGTTTGGCACTACTTCGATGTCAGCGTCGCCCGACACACAATAGCTTGTTACGGGACAATGGTCGGGGTGGGGTAAATTCGGCCGAATTTAATTATGAGACGCCTTGGGGAGGCGGCGAGCGATGTAGCCGGAGGATGGTACTCGCCGAAGTCTACTGTCCCGCACCGCGGGGGGAGGTGAGCGGATGGAACAGGAAGGGAGGGCGTTTGCCCACACCCTCGGGAGAAATTGAATGCGGAGCTAATTTTACTCGCGATACAGCCACTGATTCTCTTTCCCTCTTCGTCTCCTCTCTCTTTTTCTCTCTTTCAGCTTTCATTCTTTTTCGCGCTCCACTCTTCCACCATTCGTTTTGTTACGGGCAAACGAACGCCCTTTTTTCCTGTCGTTTCCGCTAATCGCGGAATCGGAAGCCCCAGCAACGGTTACTCCGTTCTCCTCCTGTGTGTTTGTCTCCTTTTTTCCTCCCTCTTCCTTTCCTTCGCTTCTCTTTATTTTTGCCCACCTTTGCCTCTTTTCTCTCCGCGGTGCGTTTCCTTGGTATTCTTTTTCTTTTATTGGCACCGCTTTCATAAATATTCAATGGCCGGGGCAACGTCCCTCGTGACTGCAAAACTTCCGGACGATTTCGCTTGTGCCAAGGACTTTGCGCCTTTGAGCTGGATATAGCTAAAGTCGATGTTTCATTAGCTCGCTCACTGGGGTATTCGTGAGCAGAAAACATTGCAATTTAATCTTCAGTAGTGCACTGCGGCAGCGGCTCTAAAAGAAAGCGAGCGCCGCTGCGGAAATCTCGAAGAGAAATGTTTGGATAATTTCAACGACGAAACGCGCGCGATCAATATCACACATACACGCAACACGCGGATTCATATATAATCGCATTATCCCAGTAGAGATGCAATTTTTCAACAATGACAAAGGTGCGCCTCGTTCGCACGAACGACAGATTTTCACGAACGATAAACTTCCCGTGCTCGCTGATAACTACCGCGGTAAAGCGCGTTGTCTTTTGCCCGTCCAGCTGTTAGTAAGAAATTACCGGGCTGTCCAGGTGGAGGAACAATGGGACGAGAGAAAGGAACAACGACGGGTAGCTGCGGGAACGCTAAGGAGCGAGAGCGAGAGCGAGAAACGAGCACGGCAAACTCGGCTGCGAGTCGCTCTATTATAGTTGCCAAGTCTGCAGTAATCATGTTAGATATTTTAATAAGAGGGAACAGCAGGGAGAAACCGGATACCTCATCCCGCCGTTGCCGTTGCCGTTGCCGTCGCCGCCACTGCCACCGTCGTTCTCCTCGTTCTACTCTACCCCTACCCCGCTCGCCCTCCTCGTTGAAACCCTCTGGGCGAACCTCGTATTCCCTCCGACGGTCCTCTCCCTGACGTTTCTCCTTACCATTTACATTTATATCGCGACTCCACGGTGATCCTGTTACCGTGTCTATTCGCGCACCTTCGCGCAACGCCGGGAATCCCCCGTCCAGCAGGGGTATAAATGGAAATTCAGATTTCTTCGAAGCCTCGTCTATCCTCGCGCAGATTTATCGGAAGAATTTATACGTCTCGATTCTCGTTCCTCTCCGTCCTTGCAGATTCTTTCGTCGGCGGACAAGAAGACGAGTTAGAGGTGTGCCGGTAAATGAATCCGTCCATTTCAACGTTCCGGTGCGACGCGTGTTCGAAATAGCGCGCTATAGCGAGAATTTCGAGAAAGTCGAAACTCGATTTGCCAAATCCGACATCCCCCGCGATCGGATCGTCTTAATCGAGACAATCCTAGTGAACGATCGGGACACGCGTCGCCCGTCTCAGGGATAATCACGTTATTTCGATCTAAGCCACGATACCGTTCGCCCGCTCGCTCTCTGTTTCCCGCAATTCCTCTTCGATCTGCCGATCGACTGTTTTCCGTTAGGTTCGATCCGCGTAGTTTCTCACCGCTGAAACTTACCCGCTGCAAGTCCTTTTTTTCTACATCGGAAACAATTTCGCGCTGTCGAATCGATCGATCGGATTTCCCGAACCGCCCCCGGTTGCCGTTACTTCTAAAGATTTTCCTGCCGGCGTTACGTTCTTACGTCTCGTTGCTTTTACCGAGCATTTTACTCTGCGTACTTCCACGACTCTAGTCTCTTTTCATCGTTCTTTTATACTCTTTTCGCCGCGCCAGGGGAAGATCCGATGAGTCGAGCAGATCGCGAGACGATCCTCTAAACCGGGCTGAGCCATTCATCCTGCATCACGCAGGATTAGAGACGCGTAGAGAGTTTTCCATTTGTAAGAAAATACGTTTTCGGAATTTCCTTCGGGAACCGACCACGTCGTTCTCAGGTTTCTCCTCATTGTACGGGAAAAACGAGGACCCTCGGAGCCCGGAAGCCCTCGTTCGTTGCTAACGCAAATTTATCATGCTAAGCTATGACGTCGATGTTAAGAATTCAAAATGAGTAACGTTAATACCGAGATGCTTTGCTGCCGCTCGTAAATTAAAGCGGACCGTGGAAAGAGGATAGGCAGATTTTAATAATTCCGATATTCTCATGGACTACGAGAGCGAAATCCTTTCGTTTTTACCTTTTGCCGTTTTTCGTTTATTTCACTTTTGTCCAGTTTTCAGGTCGTTTCCAACGATGTGTTCTAAAAAAAAAAAAATAATAGAGATCGTCTCTGTGAATAATTCCACATAGCTCGTCGTTTAATCGTCAATATTTTAAACCGTAAGACGACGTCTCGATAGACGCGATCGAACAAGCGCGCGCCGAAGTCCGTGGATCGACTCCGTTTCGAGATTATCCGGGCGCGTATATCGTAAACTTGCGTCCTGTGTGCGACGCATGCAATTTAAAGTCCAGGCGCAGAGTTACGATATAGCACGATGGGCAAAAGTCCGCCTGCGATCCGCGATACAAACAGGTCGCTGAACAAACACGATAACGAGATATACGATAACAGCGGGCGCGTCCGGGGTAATCACCGCTCAAAACATGTACGAAGAGATATTAAATATGAATACTCCGTACGCAGCATAGAATCACGGGCCGGCCCGGCATTAATAGTCGGCACGAGGGCGCATCCGGAATAGGGAGTTGCGAAAAAAAAATAATAATATCACGTTTCGGGCGAATTTTTCCTCGCGTGCGGAACGAATCGCTTCTTGCCGCACCGAGGGCGACGCCCCGGCCCGATCGGGGGACGAGACAATAATGGATCCGGTAATTTACAAGTTAATTAATGGTCCATAGTTGGTTACGGATCAGAAGTTTCGTCGATTACCAATCAAGTCCTTGACTAATGACGGAGCAAGATCTTCGCGGCCTCTTCTTTGCGGCGCGCGTGATTAATGGGAGCTAATGATACCGTCAGATACAGAAACGGCTTTTAAGCTGTGCGTGTCTACCTCGTTGTGTCTACCACCGCCGTTTTATAAAAAAATACGTTTGATTCTCCTATAGCATTGAATCCTCGTGCAATAATGTTTCTGATCAAAATAACAAAATTTGTATGTTATAAAACTTCCTATCCTAAATTAATCTTACGTGTAATATATATAAGAATATATACATATATAGACAAAACTGTGTATCAAAGAGTTAATCGACAAGACACTATGCTATCGACAGACTGGTGCACAAACGCAACTGTGTAACATGCCGTTCACGAGAGAATCGCCTTTGACGAAGACGCAAACGCAAATTGTCGCAAGTTGGCTTCGAATTTCGAAGATCCAGCTACGATACGATCCTTCATCTCAAATGCAAGGACTTCGGAATTAACTAATTAATTCCGCCGACTACGTCAAACAACTTGAATCACCGACATTCCGTGGGAATATCACGAGACACAGCGCATGCCGCGGCAAATTACTGACAAACTCCGCGTTGTTCTCGAAGAAATAATGTGTGAAATAACGTGCCGCCTGACGCGCGTAGAGCAAACCGAGGGCTAAGGTAACGCTCCTACATGAAAAACTTTATCGTTAGATGCTGCAACTTGCGCTGCGGCATGATTAATAACTTCGCTCCATCACGAAACTATCAGTAAAGAGATCGGTAAATACAGAAGCCACACTTGAGAGACGCCATCTTCGTCACAATATTAATCGAACTCCTGTTAATTATGATTGTTAATTATGATTAACATTATATCGACTTGTCGATGCAATCTCGAGATAAAAATTCGCGTGGGATTCAATTTTACGCAATTAAATTGCATTATGATCGTTAAGTAAATTCGTAACAATCGCAGCTAAGTAATTGGGTTAATGTTCTCGGCAAGTTTCCGAGAATCAAGTAATCAAGGAACCGTTCGAGCGGTGTTTAGTTTACCTTTATTCACGGAGAAACGAAACTTTATCTCGGAGAGGTGTATACGTATTTGCGCGCCGTCGTGCAGAGGTACTCTTTTTCCCTCATTACGCCAACTTGCCGATGGCACTCCCGCTAATTTCGCTCCGCTGCTTTGGCAACGTCTCGCACGTTTTGGCATTCTGGACGATTCTCTTAGAAGGCGGAAGAGCTGGATCGACCTGGATCGATTGATAATGAGCGACCAGAAACGGGAGGGGGGAGGGGACAGAACGCGGGGCGAATCGTCCGGAAGGCCGGTGGCTGTCAGGGGGAGGGAAGGCAGCGGAATTGGGAGGGTAACTAATGGACGTTTTACGGCGTCAATTATACACCGTCATAAAATATGAATAATTGCACGAGATTATGGGCATGCAAAATTTGTGCGAGCCTGCCTCTCCAGTCGGCCAGAGTCGTAAAATATACGGCGGAGAAGTAAAAGTGCGAAATGCTTAGTCAGCCTGTATTCGCTGGCGAGGCATCTGCACGTGTCATAATACCAGACCGACGTGGGTAATCTCTTGAGCACGCAGATAAATTGTCAAATGTATTAAAAAATCAAGTGAGTACTACTATAAATATATGCGAAGCCAGGGTGTCGGACTCATTTTATTTAGAAGAAACGAAACAACGTAAAATAAATTTAGATATTCAGAGGAGAAAAAGAGAAAAAATTATTTCCAGTAATTTATAATAATTTAGATTGTTTCTTATCTTGAAATTTTGACTGAATTAATTTGTTAATATGGCTACTGTCTTAAATAAGATTTAGACGTTTCATTACATGAAACAGAAATTTCGTCGTATCAGAAATTATAATTATAACGCATTTCTATAATTCAAATTTGTGTGGCTATTCTTGTGTATGATGACAAAATTATTCATAACCATGAACAACGGTTTAATCATTTCTCTGTTAATAAACAATTTCGCTGCTTATAATTCATGATTCCATTTGCCGATTCATTACATTGTATTGTGCTCTTAAAGCGCTTGAATGGATTTGTCTTAGAGCGTTGTAATAAATGAGTAATCCATAAATAGAAAAGTAAATGAATTAAATGAAACTCATATATAATTAGTCGCAATGTCGTGCCATGACTAGAAGTCGTCGTGTTGTAAATGAATCCATCAGTCGATTTCACGAGGCGAAACGTCTCCCGGGAACGGCCGACGAATTATCCAAAGCTAACATCGAATCTCAAGCCGTACCTGTCAGGACGACACGTGGAATATTCCGGATTCCGTGAATACGTGATAGAGAATTTAGGCAACTGCCTTGGATACACCGGAATACCGGATGACACGCCGAGAGAAGGGAGACACATGGCAACGTGCGACTAACGCGGTTCGCTTAATCGGTCGCACTCGAGCGGAGTTTCCTTTGTAGGATAGCTTATCCTCGCGACGGTTCCAACCTCGATCACCCTCGGCACCGTGCTCTGTTTGCAAATTAATTCGTCCTACTCGAGTCGCGAAATGCCAAACTGTCGCGACTCCTGAACTGCCGCGATCGTCGTTACAAGTTCATGACTTGGTAGATACTTTCGAGCAGGAGGAGTACAAATTAATACAAATGGTTCGATGACAATGATGATAATCAGTGGAGAACTCTGAATAATTCGTGATATTATTAGCCTTTAATAATATTTAAAAAAAAAAAGAAATTTAAATGGTTGTGTAGTAAATTTTCAAGTCTATATATATAGAATCAGATAATTCCAAAGAGTATTAAAATTAAAATAAAAGAAATTATTATTCTGCTCTTTCTCTATCACTCACTCACTCACTCACTCACTCTCATCCATGTATATTCTAATTCTTTGATAAAATACGAAAAATTAAAGACTAATGCTTTCTTTATTTATACAAATTAATATTTATTGTTCTATCGCGTTCTGAAGTAGATATAGAATTTTAACGCATGTAAGTGTATTCGAATATCTGAAATTGAAGACCTCTATCGACTTGTACGTTGAATTTTATAATCGAACTTATGGATAATAGGAACAATATGTCGCCCTGCTGTCCCGTATAAGCTTCGGTTATGGCACTTAAACGCATTTGCCGATTTTAACAGCCGGATACCCCTGATTTCGCGCAATTCCCATTCACTGGGCGCACCCCGACGTTCTATGGTCCACTGGTCACATGTGTGCAGCAGGAATACGTTATTCCTTGGTCTTTCTTCTCTCCTAGCTTTCGTCGTTCTCGCGCTCCGCCCTTACGCGCCCGAGAATCTTTATCGGCTGAAATCGAATTTTAAAACGTTCTTGTACGGTCCTCACCCGCGTTTCCTTTCTCCTTGATCTGTTCTTTGGATACATACATGATCTATATTGGGCAAAAAGATACCGAGACGACAAACCCGACTTTTCAAGACGTACTCTCAAAACAGTGAAATATGTTTGAAAATCGTCTTGAACCCTACATTTCCGTAAGCATTTGACTGTAATATTTTTATCTGGATGTAAGTTATTATCTTGGATTTCAGATTTCGTATTTTTAACGATATAATGACATTACACATGGTTAACATTAACATTGTTATGCGCGATATCACGCGGCAGCAGTGCAGTTTCCAAAGTACTAAAAAATGGCGCTTACAATGGATAATTTCGTCTATTACATTAGTATCTACAGATGCCGTTTTTATATAACCGGTGATCATGAATGTTTCTCACGTGGATAGACGTGAAGAGAGACAAAGAGATCTCGTTCTCGTGAACGAGTTATTAAGCCGGGTAATTTCGCACAGCAAAAGTAAATGGGGAATCCAAAAAGAGGGAAGGAGGAGGAGAGCGTGCATGGTGTAAAATTTACGTATAAAACTGGCAACTGGATGTTCCGTAGGCGGCAGTGTGGAATTCCGCGCCGTGTTCGACGTGCAAAGTCCAAATGATATTTTGCCGGTGTGTTGTCGTTTCTAAGCTTGATTGCATTTTGCTTTACGACGAGGTACATGACATCCCCTTCTCGCCGTGTCAGCCTGATGTCATCACTCGCGAGCGGCTTTACCGTGCTCGCTAGCATATTCTATCGCAGATCCCATCTTTTCGCCCGTTACGCAACGTCGTGCAATAATATCGCGCAGTTATGCCGCCGTCGTAACAGGACTCAAAAGCCAATGCGCGGACTTGCAGATTATAGAGAAGCTGTAACGGCAACGGCACCGCGCTCGTTTTACCCACCTACCGGCGTGCATTAAGTTTAATTGCGAATTTAGTTAATGAGCGGCGATACTGGATGCGCTTAAGTAACTGGAGAGGCGTCCGACGTCGAAACACACCATCTTGCTTCGGCATTGACCCTCCTCGTAACCTAATCCCCGGCTATATAGTTACATATTCTATATTTATCGCGATAAAGTGTCTTTAGTATTATTAATACCTGCCTGCGCGCGAGAGCATTGACGGGATAAGCTTCGGTAGTATGTAGTAAAGCGTGGGATCACGTGGAACTGCATTCCCCCATATCCGCCTTTTCCTTCACGTTAGCGCCCTTCTCCGCGAGCTAAAGTCAGAGCCATTATATCGTGGGATGGAGGCTGCCGTAAACCGATCTTACGATCGACCGTTAATCGTCCGGAGATCATCCTCTTGACCCTTTTTTAACGTCATGTCCATCGAGGATGCAGTAGTGCTCGTAATGCGGGCGTAAAAGATGCTGGCGTATTTTATGCTCGAATATTTTAGTATTTCAGAGTATGGATTACACAATGAAGACAAGACGTAAATTAAAATGTTTATACATTATGTAACAAGATAAATTTAATATTTGTTTTCATTTACTCTCAAAAATTTTTAATGAGTTTTTATTTATTGGACCGTTTGTCTTAATATCTTTAATAATTTTTAAAATATATTCTTTATTAATAAAAGTAAACATTTACGCTATATTATTTATATATTGTGTTATTTTCAATGTTTCTCTCAGTTTTTGAATATTTATATTTAATTCAGTTTTCAATTAAAATCGATTCTATTAGCTTCGAAAAGAAGATGTCTTTACAACTGAAATTATATCAGTAAAAAAGATAACTTTATTAATAATTTGACGAATTTTTGCTGCGAAAATTGCTTGGATCGTAAATAAATAAACTCTCGTTAATCCAGCTAAGCTGCCTAATTTCCAAGTTGAGATCGAAGGGTTTTGCAGAGATCGCACGTGCGTTTCTAAGCGAGGGCGAGGGCAGACGCGCTGCTTAACTTCGTACGTGCTTCTGTCATGCACCAAACTTCCATAGTTTGGCTTCCATGGGAAATATAACTTTGTAGCTTAAATAGGAACAAACCTCGCATATCCTAGGCGCGGTTTTGTTATCGCCCACGAATAAACTCACGGAATAAACTTCGTCGAACTTGATAATCGAGGAAGAGAGGGAAAAAGAGAGGGCGAATTCGGCCCGGCAGATTCTAATTACCGACTAGACGCGAGGTCGGGCATGCCCCTGCGCGATTCCTTGAGAAACTTCCCACAGTTATGGCTCGTATATTTGGCGATCCTCTTTCATCGATGCCGTTCTTCTTCGCGCGCGCAAACGGAGCTTTCTTTGTTTCCGAGATTTGTTCGTTCGCGAACAAACGAGCGGCCTACTTGCAGCTCGGCCAAAACGAAACATTATTGAATACTCGTTAAACGGTCATCAGCGTATATTTTTCCGTGGTTTGCTGGAACTTCCCTCGCGAAGTAATCACAGTCTCGTGACTCTCTCTGTCTCCCTTTCTTTCGGCGATGCCTTCCTCTTACAATCTTTCGGGACTACTTTTGCTCTTCGAGAGCGTATATTTCTTTGCAGGTGACAAACAAACGCAAACTCGCGCAGTCTCGCGCGAGAAACGCGCGAAGGCACGCCCTCTCTCATCGGCGTTCTCTCATCGTTCCCCGCGGAAGCTTTTTATTTTGCTTCCGGAGCGGTGGAGCTTTGTGCCTTCCTCTACAGTCTACACGGCAGGGTACGACCGTCCCGCCGGCATTGCGAAGCTTTACGATCTTTTAATGGACGTCGGATTTAACAGCGCCGCGCAAAAGCTTCGCGGCAATAAGGCGGCAACCGTAATCGCCGTGAAGAATCTCGGTCGCTGTTTTGCACTCGCGCGGTTCGGCCCCCTTTCGTGCGCCCATTGTGATAGTACCCCAAGCAACCTACCCACGCCCCGACGAAGCCTCGTCGGCCCGCCTCGCTTCGCCTCGTAACACATTCAGAAACGCGACGAGACCGGTAATCACCGTCTACCTCGATAAATCATGATTTTTTTTTCCCTTAACGATCACCGTCTCCCCAGCTCTTTATATTCCGTCCGAGCTTTGTTTAAATTTAGTCCTTCGACTTCGCCGCGCCGTAGCGACACGGTATCCCGTTGACGGAAAGAATCCCCCCCTGCGATTCCGTTTGAAAAATTAGATGGGGCCTCTCCGAGACGGTTATTGCTTATCGCGTATACAACGACTTCATCTCGTTAACTGATTTATAGTTATATCGCCGCGCGTCAAATATGGGAAGAGCCGCGAAGATTAACATCTTTATTAACGGCGCACAACTCGTTTCCCGTTTCCCTCCCCGAAATCTCATTGGAGTGCGCTCGAGGGGCTCGTTTCGGCCCGCACAATCATGCCGATCCGACAAATCGCGGTTTTATTTTAACGATCGACCGCAGCCCGCAACAGAGCGATCGGCGGTTTCGTCGTTATACGGTGCTGCGCCGTCATTGAACTGGGATTACGTCAATCTACGCTCACAAAGTTCGTCAAGGGGAGGCTCGTTCGCGCGCCGACGGCAGGATGGAGGCGAAAACGATCGCTTGTGCTAGTGGCAGCTCGTTCAAATTGGGAATTAAATTGCGACAACAAGGCGCGAAAAGCGATTTTTTTTCGTATTAAATCGCGCGGATTATTCGTCGGCCGAAAAACAAAACGCGCTTTAGTTTCCGTTAGTCACCAACGAGATTTTCTACGATAATCCTTACTATTCAATTCAGATATATTTATACATTATATTTTAATATCGTGTGAAATATTCCAGATTTATTCTCAGAACAACGTTAAATAATTTTATAATAATATGCCAATTAACGGCAACGTTATTTACCGAAGCCCTTTTCGGCCGTTCTAGTTTCAACAACTACACTAACGGCAACTTTTCATCAGCTAAAAGAATTATCGGATAAATCCGGCACACTTTCCATTTCACCAACGTGCTGCCAAACAGAGCGCTTTTTCGAATAAATTACCAAACTCGGTTTCTGAAATATCGCGTAAATAAACGCGTCGACCGAGAGCCCCGTTAGCACACATTCGTGTCACCCCGACATTTCACATCGATTATTATTATTATCCCACGCTGCAATATCATTTATTCAACGTTCCGTCCCGAAGTCAACTACATGCCGCGAGTCTTGTCCAACGATGACGAACTGCTTCCTCGTAATGAGCGTAGACGAAATCTTCTCGTGCCGGACGGCAAATGTAAAACAACCACTCGTTTCGTCAAGGTGCAATCTGTCTCTGTCACTATGCAATAACTTTCCCTGCTTGCTAGAGAGGGGCGTGACTTCCTCTCTTCCGCTTCGGGTTCTCGTAGAACCCGGTGGGCTTGCCATGCATCAGAGTTCTCGCGCGCAACATATTTTCATCAGGTCTGTTTCGATCGGACAAATTCAGTTCTTGGACACGTAACAACAACTATTAATTTCGAAATTATCCCGATTTTATTCGTTTTACGCTCTGATGGAAGGTATCGCAATACATTCCGCAGACATTCGAGCGTTCTCGCCTTTTACGTTCTCGGCGCCTAGCGATTCGATTGGATTCGAATCGATCCGCCGGTATTCGAGCGTGGTTAATCTATTACCGCGGTGTAAACATCGCGAGGATACACATAGATGTATTTGCAATTAAATTCGATCACGACTACGCTATCTCTCTGGAAGGCGGAGGCGCGGTCGATTAATGATCCGGAAAAACGATAGCACGTCTCGAATCCGCCCGAGGTACGGGGCCCTCTCGACTCTTTCCATCGTCCAATACACGGTTAGACGCCTACGCGCGCGCACAATTCACCTTCCGCCGGATTCGCGAGATGGAGGCGTTAGAATTAATTCGTGTCACGACAGCGGGGGGGGGGACGTGGTCTCCGAACCGCAGACACGAACGTGTAACTTAATTTCCAGGCCCCGTACTTCCATTTCTATTTGCATCGGGCAGAATACGATCGTTTCTAATTAATCTTTCGTTAATCTTTCGTGGAATCGAATCGTCTGCTTCTCTTTTCAGATTCGATTGCCCGTGTCTGACTATTACCGTCCTGTTCTACTTGCTGATAGTTTTTTCTCTCTGTTGGAATTTTAAAAGATATTAGTTTCAACGCGTAATTGATAGATTATAAAAAATTCGCAGTTTTTGTTAATAATAAAAAAAAGATCTAAAGTTGTAATTTAATTGATCTGAATAATTAATTTAAAGATGTAATGATACAAAAGTTTATTTTATAATTACAATGTTTTTATACATCATATATTAATGTTTTATATATATTATACATGTGAATTTTTACCGAAGTTAAAACGAGTTTCAAATTTCTTCTTTAATAATTCAGTTACACCTTAATTATTCGTCATATGTTGATAGCTGAAAATTAAGAATTGACTCTAGAGAATTAACTGAAGAATTTTTCATTAACATATTACACAACTCTTATCCGTAATCGAACATCTTGTCGACGAGAGCTCTTTCTTCATCTTGTCGGCTCTTTCTTTATCTTATCCGCGCAAAATCGTTATCCGGTCGATACTCTCTCCGCTCCTTCTTTTTGTCGGCGCTCGATGCTCACGTTCCGCGGTGCCGCGGAAATATATACGTGCCGGCAATACATGTGTGCGATAACTCGACGAACGGTGGACATTACCACGACGGGCGGTCTACGGCGGTGGCGGGGACACAAAATTACAGCCGGTTGCATTTACGTGACTTCCGTTGCACTCGCACACGAGCGCGCGCGCGCGCGCCCGCCGCACTGCTAAGGTATTTCCTACGACGATTATCGTTCGCCCCGAATTGATCGTAATACAAAGATAACCGTTAATAACTCAATTCCCGGTGCGAGGCGTGCTAATGGTACATCTGCCCGGTATCGCGCGGCATCGTACATATTAACCGAGAGCACCGAGCTCTTCTCTGGCGTTTATTTGGAGCGAATTAATTTTAAGATCCGGCAACACCTGAGCTCGCGATCAATCATGCATTTGATCAACGTTTTATTTAATATCATCCAACGAGCGTTATTAGTGAAACATTGAGTAATTTTTCAATATAATTGAATTATGAAAACCATTTTGCTGCATAATGTTATTATGTAACGTTTTAAACATATAAAGAAGCGTTGGTGGCAGCGCATTTTTTTCGCTTGAGTCTAAACTGTAATAAGATTTGTCGCATTTGTGATAAATTTTATGACAAATCCTGTCGATTGATTGCTCTTGATTGTGCTTTATCGAATTATAATGTCTACGCGGATGCCTATTCAAAGGGTGGAATGAAATGCTTGGATTTCGGATTGTTACCGCGGGGCAATTCTTTTCCTAAGCGTGGTGGTTAGAGGGGGAGACAAATATTCGTCGAAGGGACCGATGAAAGGGGACGAGAGCGAGAAAATCGTTTGCGCTCGCGCTACGCAAACACGCTCAGCGTCGAATTTGTCCGGGAGCTTTTTGGGACCGAGAACAGTGGCCAGGAGCATCGTATCTAAATCCGGACACGGACTTGTAAGGGATGCCCATTGGGCGGATGGCCCAGGGGCGACGTACATTCGTTGCAGTAACCAGGAAGAAGGGCGGTAGGCGGAGAGAGAGAGAGGAGGATGCGAGAGAGCATATGGTTAAACCGTAATAGGGGTGAGGGGTGATATATTTAAACCCGGCAAAGTTTGGTGCTTGGTTCTAACGCGGGGGTGCGCCGGGCGTGCCTCGCATAAGTTTACATTATCTTACCATCTGATAGCAACTATAGCGGCCCAGGCTCTCAGCGCACGGAGCGCGAGGCAGGAGGTCGACAGAAATTTGGCCCATGAGAAATCGCCTTGGAATTATCGATGGCGTACTTTTGCGTGATGAAAATAAAACGCCGTTGAGTTTGTTCAAGAGGTAGAACACTGTGCGATGACACGCGATATATAGCTCGATGAAGATTATTTTAAGTTGCAACGTTCTCGATTCAGAAAGATACGCTTAATGGGGACATGCAGACGTTCGATGTACGTCATACAGGGTTAAAATTGCGGACCAGATTGACTCATCCTGTCATTAAATATTTGTAACGCTTGAAAAAAAAACCGCGGCCACTTCTCGCGACAATACTAACGCTTATACGACCGCGTTTCTTTTCGCGAAAGTAACGTGCGTTTCTTGGAACGGGATCGTTACCCTCGCCGATGTAAAAGATATCGACCGTTGTGTGCTATTTCGATTACGTACACATATGCACACGTATGTGTATCACGCCAAGTATTACGCTATCTTTTCAATCTAATTACCATGCCGTGTATAATTTGATACAATAAAATACATCTCGTCTGGTGGTGTACTTTAGCGTTGCCTCGAGGACGATTTACTCCTTGCCGATGCAATTTTTTTTGTCTCTTTCCTTTATCTAGCCGCGGAAACATTGACTCCGGACATCGAGAACGAAATTTAAGAAGACTCAAGTCCCTCGCTCGAAACTAACCTCGCTAAACGCGAAGCGTGATTACTCGAAGAATCAACTCGAAAGTCCCTTCAGCCGAGAACTAAAGAAGTTGGTAAGCCAAACACTATTGCGATCCTTAGACTATGTTCCACCCCTCTTTCCCCCCCCCTCATTCTCCCTTTCTCTAGAACGCTTCATCTTCCTCCTCGAGAGCCTCCCTTTTCCCTTTTATTATAAAACAACCAATTAATCCAAACTCAGTAAGAGGATCAGCAGATAATGAATGCAATAAAAATATACGCGCCAATAACAATAGCGAACTTGAGCAAAATATGCTAAGAGGCTTAGCGAACCCTCGTCCGCTACGATTTCTCCGCCTTCCACCTCGCTCTCAATATCATTGTCTCTCGTCGGCTGACTCGAGATTTACGAGGAAGAGCGACTAAACGACATGATTGTTTGTATAATATAATCCTTCGATGGAGCTGTCTTCACAACTTTGAGCATCGTTGAACGTAAAATTAGCAGATTTATCGCTGCCGATACACAAAAGGACCGCGATCAATAACTTGCTTCTGCAAATGAACTTAAAGTTGTGGAGGGCCTATTATGTTCTCAACGAGCGAGTAAAATTGTGAATTCAACTAAATCATAAATATGCATATCGTGCGTTTATTTTCAATTAAATAGCAAGATGCAAATTGTGTTGAAGCCGTTACGTTCGGCGCGATGCGCGATAACGTTTCGCGTAATTCGCACAATGTTTTCGCGTTTACATACGTGTATCGTCGCTCCGTCATTAGTCGGAATCGATTTCGTAGCGACGAGCATTAATAAAACCGGCTAAACTGCCGTCGGACGACACGACGGCACGTAATGCTCGCGCGGCCGAATTACCTCGGGGAAAAGTATACTTTGCGAGCACGCCATTGCGTAATTATGTACTTTACCTCGTTAAGAATATTACTTCACCTCTAAACCCCTAATCGCGCTCAAACGAACGTCGTTGTTTACCGACGAATCCGGCGAATTTCTGTCAATAAAGATTGTCGGAAACAATCGTCGGAACTGTCCGTAAGTCTTTAAAATATCTCTGGAATATCGGTAATCTTTGAAAAGCAAGCGATTTTTTCGTAAAAATTGCATAAACTCAGCAATAATAAGGTATATTTCAAAATATTTCTTTTTAAGCAAATAAATTCTTTAACAGTGATAAATTTCTGCATAGCATTCAGCGCCTTACAACTTTGGTAGGTGACACCTTTAAATTTGAAAACCGACGGGAATAAGAAAAATACAAAATTTAGATAAAGATACTGTAAGAATATATCGTAAGCGAATGGATCGCAAACTCACATCCCTCCGTATACTGGACTCTCTCTGTAGCGCTCTCATTTATCAGCGAAAGATCATCGCTGCCAGGTTTATCTGGTATTTTTCGCACCGCGAAATGGACCAACGAAGACATTATGATGCTGGTTCCGAATTTACGAGAACAGTAGCGACGAATTACAGGGGAACATCGTTACTTTGCGCACGACTTCGCCGCAGGTGCACCCGCCCGCCGTACGATATATGCGACCCCTCTAAATCGTCGTGCACGACCTCTCGAGATATTACCGTGGCGCGGCGGGGGCTACAGGGACGAAGGGAGACCACCGAGGGTGTATGTATGTGTGGAAGGCAGGATAGGAGGAGAGGGGGCGGGCCGGCCAGTATAAATTGCATCGTGCGGTCGACGAAGCGCGGTCGAAATTGGGGAAATTAAGTTCGTCGTGTATAGGAGCAGTACCGGGGAGCTATACACCATTGTAGATAGTACACAAAGAGACCACCGCGTCATGTGGTAACCCCGCGTGGTCCATGTAACCCTGTCGATGTCGATGTCGAGGTCAGCGCGCGGAAAGAGATGAGCGCGAGCAATAGGAAGTGGGATATCACAGACCGGAGGGGAATCTTTCGGGCGGCGCGGCTCTCGTGTGTTCTCGCGATTAAATGTATATTTACGCTGCGGCGACACATGGTCTTCGAAATAAATTCTGAGCCCCCGATCTCTGTGAAAATAAGACGCGCCCGTCCGGACCATATTTTACTACCAAAGCGCGACGAAACGCGCCGCGCGCACTCGGCACCGTTTGGCGTTCAACGCGACAGAAAGATCGACGATAACGTTTAACCCTTTTTCGCGTGTGTTTGTACGAGGAGCGTAGAATCGGATCTTCTCCCCTTCATCGAATTCCGCAAAGATCTCTCCGTTGGCTATCGGCTAATCCAGGTCAGTACGCGATTCCAGGGTTTCCGAGCGAACGTGCGAGATCTCGTCCGTTCGATACTTCTGCTCTCAGAACCGTGAGCATTTTCGGAATTTGAGCAACGAACCCGAAAACCCTTTCGTCTCGACGAGACGTGTTCTCTTACTCGATACGCGGTCAGTTGCCGAAGGGAGTCTCATGTGGAAAATTTCGTCGATCGTCCGTACGCGTTTTCGGGACATCACTTCATTGCGAAGCGGATGAAGTGGTCGGTTCGACGACATCCTTTCGGAGGGTCGTCCCATTCTTTCGTCAAAACCAGTTACTCTTCTTCGTAAATTTTTTATTCGATAGGATCTCATTAGATCCACGTAACCAGAAGCTAGATGGAATATCCTGAAAACTTTTTAAGATTGCAATGAAACAGTAACAGCGTCTAAATTCTATTAAAGTTTTGCTGATAATAAAAGTTGAGTATTAAATTTGGAATTAATTTTAAATAACGTAGCTTCATTATCATCTAAATTTTTCAGGACTTTGGATGGGTCCGCTCGCGCGAACTTTTGTACTTCAAACCTACAATACACATATTTTTATATAAAGTCCTACAGTACTATTTGCGATATTGCCACTACCTATAGCGTTTCATCTTTCTTTTGTCATTTTTCATCCGTTTTTCATCCGTTTTCTGGCGCATGCGTTGCTTAATCATGACCCGATTTAGAAGAAAAGTTACGCCGGGTGCCAGAGCGAATCAACCAATGAATAGCGGTCTAACTACCGAGCTGTTAGCGGCACGCGTGCGAGCATGGAAACGCGTTATGAATCGTTTAATTCCATTTCATTCTCAGCCCGGAATCCCGCATCTCTGTTTTCGTCCCTCGCGCATTTTGCACTGCCTCCCTTCCTACGCTCCCTGTATCCCTTCCTTCCCAACCGCGCGACGCCATGCAGTCATTGAAAATTGGCTGCCGCAAACAACTCCGCACTTTGTTAACCGCATCGAAAACGGTTCCACTAAACCACCACGCATTCCTTTCCAAAAGCTATCAACGCAATGCTCAATATTTTTAAATTTATGATTGCTGATTCGTTTCTCATGCCAAACAGTTTAATTTAATAAAACACGTTTAGCGTGTTTTGTAATGCAAAACCAAATAATATTACGTAATAAATTCGACAATTTTAAAGAAAATTATTTATTATTATTTTCTTTAATTTAATATTATAATATGAATATTGTGAACGTAGATTACAAAGACTATAAAGGAAAGTTTTTTACAGCCTGTTTCTGGCCACTTTACAGTTAAGCTTGACGCAAACTTTGCGAGCTTGAATAGTGTAACTTAATATATAAAAATTCTGGAAAATGATTTGTTACATTAGAATATATCCTATGACGACTATACAGAACATAATTCGAAGAAAAGACGGATATGTAATTTTAGCAACGTCGTTGATCTCCATTTTCAACATTTCATCGCATCTTCCGTACGCAGCACTGCGTCTAAGCTAAGCAAACCCCTCGAAGAACGGGGACGACCCGACCCGAGGCGCGGAGAGAAAGAGAGTCGCTACGGCGCAAAATGAAGAATGACAATCGCGGAGGCGGGGCCGGTCGGAAGAATCAAGCATAATTTCTCGGTGATGGTGCGCGGCGTCGGCTTTTCAACCCTTATAATATCTTCAGCGTCCCAGTCACGACCCCTATCGCGTCCTCTCCGGCTCCCCTATCCGCGCGCGCGTTTCTCTCCATCTTTCGGTTTCGCTACCGGTACGTCCTCACTCCTGGGAATACATTTCCATGCATTTTCCTGGGCCACTCGTCGTCCCCCCCTCTCCCTCCCGTTTCTCTTCAGCCGAGCTTCCACCGTCTGCTTTCTACCCTATCCGACAACTTTCGTCGCCCTCGCCAATCCTCTCGCCGTCTCGCTCCCTTTCTCATCTTTTGTCTTTCTCCGTTTTTTCTGCCTTCTTTCTCGTGCTTTAATTACCAACTTTTCCCTGTTTTCCAGAAATTTGCGCTCAAGCGAGCAGCTTTTTCGCGCCGACAGTGGTGGTTTCTCCTCCGTCTGCTCATCTCCTTCCATCTATCGCCCCTTTCTCTTCTTCTTTCGCAATGTCGCTTCTTCTTTTTTTCTTTATCTAAAGCTCACATCTCTCTACTTGCCTACGATACATCTAGCAGTCCGTTTTCGGTACATGCAGTTTTCGTCTGCGAAGCACCCCTGCGAAACGCAAATATACACAGTCGCGCGCCGAGCAGAGGATCGGGAAATCTTGTAATGCTCCGCTTTTCATCCGTCGTCTCCCGCCCCTCTTCTGCTTGTTTATTCGTCTCTTCAATTCCCTACCCGCCTCTGACAGGCTTCGAAATGTGATTTGCCAGCGTCTATGGAGTGCAATGTATCCGCGCAAATACACAAGCGACGGAAACGCTCGAAGGAGACGCGTGCAGTCCGGCGTCGCGCTTAGTCAATATGGTATAGTCAAAATCGGAGATCCTTCCGGCCACAAAATCCGTGGAGCCGAGTTGATCCTGTTTCAGGAGAGAAAAGCATCCGAGCGTATTATTTGAGGAAGCCCTCGCGTGCATCACCTGCACATCTCACACGTGTGCAATTTCGAAGCTTCTGAGTTATATGCGCACGCTCGCGTACGTTCGGACATTCGCGAAAGGACCGGGCTATTTTCCGAGCGACGAAACTTTCCGCCGAAATACGCGCGATAATTTTGTTAAGTCCGCTCTCAGGAGAGCCACGGGAGCCGGTGGAACATCCCGGAGGAACCGCAACCGTACTTTCGGCGAAGCATAAATATAGGAAAGAGCGGCCGACTGGATAGGCGGGGTGGGGTGGTTAAAAGTTTTCTCCAGTTTAACGATCTGGCTCGTTTGAACCGGACCGGAAGTTGAGGCCGTTTCTCCGCCTCTCTTCTTCCTCTATTTCTTTCCCCAACCGTTTCCTCTCTCCGCTCCTTCGGACTTGTCTTCTAATGTGCATCCTTATTTGCGGCTGATAGTAATGAGTACGTAAGGGATGGTCAGCCTTCGCGATTCCCAACAAGACTCGCCGCTTCCGACGGCCTCTTTAACCGTCGACAGCCGGTGGAATACCAGCTATCGTTATCGCCCACCGATCCACCGAGCGATGTTATCGTTCGTAGGGTTGTATACCAACTTCGCGGGGCTTGTTATAGTGATTTCAACGCGATCCGCTGCGTGATACAAAGTAACAGCAGTGAGAATGAAATCGATCTGACGAAAGATATTCGGGCGACTCGTTGGGGCAATAATCACAAACGAAATGATTAATATATTACATATATATTATCCACGATGAAATCTAATCTAATAACTGATCTATAAATTATTGAACAAAGTATTACATATGATCCATATTTTCTTTTCCAATTTAGTATTTATTTCTATTTAATGAGAATTAACGAGCAAGTTCTTTAATTAATTAAACTTACACATATGTGCATCTCATGGATACGTGGATATACACAGCACACGCTCTACTTTATCTTAATTGGGAGAAACAAGATTTTTAAATACAAAGAACTCCGCACGATTCTTATAAGAAAAACGTTCAGGGACACGTAAATTACAACATATCACAAATTGAAACAAATTGACCGAAAACGTTTTTCTCATAAGAATCGTGCGGAGTCCTTTCTAAAGCACAGCAAGTACTATGCGTCACTTCGACCCTTTAATTATCTCGTTTCGCATCGCACGTATTTCTTTTCCGCTCGGAGAGTGGAGCTACTGAACCACACACGGAATACTCGCTGGAAACACGCGAGAACGTTCCTCGGCTACTTGGGGTAATTCCCAAAGAGATTATCGAAGACGCATCACCGCGAGTCCGCGTCCAGATACAAATTGGTCCCATGCAACCGTGACCGGTGGCGCGTCGGAACGCGCACACAACGCCGTTACCTCTAATACATGCACGTTTATGCGTGTGTCGGACGCGCATACAGAGCGGTGTACAGGTGCGATGTCTGTGCGCAACGAGGAAATTGCAGGCTCGCCGGTCCCTCAGGTGCTCTTCGTCATCATAAAGCCTACGGCACTGGCGTTGTACCTGTATTAAACCCATCCTGGAACACAGCCCTCCGACTCACCCTTCCCAATGTCCACTCCCTTGCCTTCCCCGCGCCACGCGCACGCTTGTCCACTGTATACCCTGTGTGTGTGTATGTCGCGATCCGAGGGAGGCTACCAACCGGTCCTGGAGACCGTAGCGCGTCTCCCCTAACAACTGCGGTCCGGTCACTGTGCATGGCTATTTAATAATCAGTATTTATGGCAAAAACTTGCCAGACGTCCGGCGTATGGGCCGTTGCCTCCCGAGCTTGTTCGCCAAAATCTACGACCTTGAATATTTTGGAAACGCAAACCGGTGAAAGCGGATTTAAATTTACTAATTTGAATTATCTTGAACACGCTGGATCTCTCGACGAAATTGAAGAGAATCGAGAGACCACTTTGTAGAAATTTGATATTTTCGGTATTTATAAAGAAAATTTCGTGCAGGATTAATTGATCCCATGAGCAAAGTAAATGTTTTTTTCTCTAGAAAAAGATTTGTTTTTATTTATTAGTCGTTTTAAAGCGTCGATTAGTTATCAATATTTGAATTCTATCTAATGTGAAGTATCATTAACGTTTACTGCTCAGCGCTTACGGCTCTCTTGGGTGTTTCCTCGAAAAATCTCAAAAATCTCGTGGCTCGTTTCCCACACGCTCGAATATAGTATTCGTTATCTCGGTCGTATGTTGGCGTGCACTCAATTTTTTCTTTCTCTTTTCTCACTCGACGTTCTCCGTGATTTTATGATTCCTTGGCATTTCGTTTATTAATCCACTTTACCGTCAGAATATCTGAAATCACAAAGTTATTTTTATTCAAAAGGCCTGTATACACTATAACACAAAGTAACTCTAAAAAATTGAGTAAAGTAGAAGTCGATTTTATGTTGAAACTTGAGACGGCAATTAGCTATAACGTATTTGACTGAAGCGCGTAATTATTTTCACAGGATTACGTGGAGAAGTCGCCAAAACACTTTGTAAAGAGATAAGCTCTGCTGGGTTCGTAAAGAAAATACCAGCTGATCCTCAACTGGGCGGTAGCTTACTTTGCACAAAAACAACACGCGAGACACCCCGGACTTTAAGAGTCATTGTCCCATGAGGTCGATGTAAATACAAAGTTGCCAGTTGCCACGGAGACCGCGAGATCTCCGCATCGCGTGGCGTGAATGAAATCGCACCGGTTAGAAATTATATAGGAAATGTAAATGTTCGAAATCGATCGTGACAATTGAAAACTTGACGCGAAGCAGCCGTCTAATACCATATCTCTATAAGATTGTTTTTCGCTAAAAGATTTACCAAAAGTGATAGCATTGAGAAATATTCCAAGTCTTTCTAAATAATACAAAACAAGTATAAAAGGAGTATCTTTTCTAAATATATGCCATAATATTTGTAAAAGAGCAGTTTTCACGCTGATTGTTGATCGAAAGACTACAATACTTTTGCGCGCAGAATGATTCACGTTATGGTAGCACTCGGATTTTGATATTCCCAGTTTGACGGTATAATGAGATCGTGATCCTTCGGGAACCATTCGAGCTCGCCGGATGCAAATCGGACTCACGCGTCGTGCGCTCACAAGCTCGCCGTTGTCCACATCAGAGGCAGCACCTAATAATAGACTCGAGGCCCGTCTCTCGGCCGTCTACCAATATAAACTTCTCGTTGCTGTCCGTTCGTTCAGACTGAATTACCCCGGTCCCGTCCCCGAGGAGTCTACGGTCCGGCGTCCAACAACAAAGTTTGCACCGGCAAGTAAAGCTTAATTAAAAGCTACGATGATGCTCAAGGGCCTCTCTCGGCCGGGTGGGACCGCCGATTCGTTTCGCCAGGGTATCGGGAAGAGAAGGGCTCGCTTCCCGTAATCGTTCCTCGTTTACCTTCAGCAGCTTCGGGAACTTCGTGGCCAGCACGCGAGCCGCTCACGAGGACGCATTTTGCTTGCTGACCTCCAAAAAGGGACGAAGTCTTGCAATATTTTCACGAAACGGTCCGAGTTATGGAGGGATGCTGTTTTATGGAAGGTATATCGCTAAGGGTGAATATTAGAATGAATGAGAATATCAAATTATCTTTAGCAGAAATTTACGAAAAGATCTGATCGTGAAAGCAATTAATGTAAATGTATGAAAGAGCTTTTAAGGTTCCGGGAAAGATAAGTTGATAGCAAGTTTCCGTTGAATTTCAAATGGAGATCTCATTTCGTTTATACTTTATCAAGATATCTAGTATTAGATTAACAAGCATTATATTTTTGTACTAGGATATTAATATTGTATTAGATTAATAAATATTTTTACTATTTAAGTATTTTTATATTTTCACTAAAGGGGAAAATTGATTTCTGGTTAATTAAAAATTTTCTTAAAAGAAAGTTGTAAATTGCTCGTCGGCTATCGTATTTCTAATGCAAGCAGTTGTAACTTTAGAAGACTATATCAGACATTCTCGCTAGAATTTCGCTGAAAAATGTAGACCGTAGTTTCTAGAAGCCATCTCACGATGTTTCCGTTAGTGCACTGGACAAAAGCTTTTTAGCATCATCTACCAACCATGCTTTTTCTTTCGCGCGCTCGATGGCGGCGCGCATGAAATGACGTTATTTTAATACATGGGACGCCATTTCGCCTACATTGTGCCGCGCATTATGCGAACGACTCGCAGTTGCAACCGCAGAGGACATTTTGCATTTGTAATTTATGGACTCCTCTGCTGTGTGACAAGCGCTTATCGCAGTCTTGAAATACCTAGAAGAGATGTTTCGCGAATTCATGACATTTAAATTTTTAAATTATTGTTTTTGTTTAAACGCATGCTCACCACAATGGACCTTTTATACCGTCCTGGTTTAAATTTTTGATAAATGCGATGGGATACGTCGTACCGCATGAAATTAAGCGCTTCAGTAGTACAAGTCAAATATTAGTCAAACGAACAGTCAAATAAACTTGAATTGTTTTTTTATTATTTTTTTTTTTTTTTAGAGAAGATTACTGAGTACAGTAATGTAAAATAATTGTGATGTGATTCCAAGAAGTATCTATCTTTTATAAAAAGTTATGACAAGTTTTCCTGACATTGTACTGCGAGAAAAAAAATTGACATTAAACTTAGTCGATGAATCCGTCAGACCAAAGAGACAGTGACAGTTCCATGACCGTCTACAATCCGATAAGAAATGAAATGAGTTGAGGTGAATTTCTGACGCTGATTTTATTTGACAAACGTCAGTTCTGATACAAACGCGCGCGCCACCGTGCGATTTTATCCGATCTTAAGTCGGAGGAGTGAATCTTTTTTGTCGACTCCGAGAGGTTTCCTTTGAAAAATGCGAGCCTCGCGTGGTCTGCGTGTTTTTCTGTTGGTCGCCTGCCTCGCGTCCAAACCGTAGAACTACCCTATAAGGGACTTATACTATTATACCCTGTGCCTCTCTCTCTTTCTCTTTCTCTTTCTTCTCCCTTTCTTTAGATTAGCGCAACTTGATGCGAATCTACCGTCAAACGACGACAAAACATCGCAGAAGTTCGAGGCCGGCTAGAACGGGAGGGAAGTCCGAGGCAAGTCGTAATTGTGGCACGCAAATTGTTAAGCTAATAATGTCGAGCATACACGGCTTTTTTATCGACGTAGACTTTTTGAGGAATGACACGAACCGCGGGAGTCTTATCGGGTTTTTTCTTCCCTCGCTCCACAACGATTTTCTCGTCGCGGTCGTCAAGTAAAGGCCGACCTTTACCAGCTTCAATTAGTTACATGAGGTAATTAGCATCTAATTAGCGCTCTGCAAATAATTTGCAAATAGTTTCATAGAACGCGCGATCAATTGGGCTAATTGACTCGTAGCATTTTGATTGACGTGGTTCTAAGCATTGTTTAAATGTTTGAATCGTATTGAATAATTTCTCACACAAATTACGTTATCCTGATACTGCAGCAACGGCGAGGAGATCCGTTTATAACACAAACGTCGAAACGTGCACTTTAGAGAGGAGAAGCTGTCTCTTGCCTCGAGAATTATTAAAAGTCAGATAGCACGTGATGTGATTAACGAGAGTACGTTACGGCATTACACACACACATATATGTATATATACGTTCGTTACAAGCTTGTTGCCAGCATCGATTCTCCGGCGCCAAAGGTAACTCGTTCGCTTTATGCGCTCATCCATTCGCCATTGCCTCCTGACGTTTGCAAAATATTTCGCTTTAGCTTTTATATGTACGATCAGCTTTAATAGTTTCTACATAAAGCGCATTTCGAGATCACATGCCCGGAATATAGGATTCATTTCGAGCCAGGCCGGCGAGAAACGAGCATCGTTCCTCTTTGTTGTCTCGTCGTTTTCCGGGGATAGGTGCCGTTTACTTTATTCTCTACCCTTTCCGACTCCCGCGCGCATCGTCCTTTTCGTCCTTTCCACCTCCACCTCCGCCCCTCCCCCTCCCTCCGCTTTTGCCATTCCCTTTCCGCCCCATCCACCGTCGCGTACAAAGAATCTTTGTAATCCTGTTCTTGTAGCCCCGGGGTGCAAAAACGTGGCGGCATCCGCTCCAGTCTTCCGTATCGTCTGCAGCCGCGTGCATCCGATGCACCCGCGGCACCATCGTCAGCTCGTGAATCAAATGCAGAGATCGCATCGCAAGGTAAATTGTTCGGAAAGCCAGGTCGCGTTTGAATTTCCGCCGGAAGGTTTATGACTATTTCTCCGTTGGGGGTCGTTGCTGGCGAATCGAGCGTATCGCGCCCTTTCTTAGGAGATAATATATATATAAACACAATCCTCGGCAGGGGCGTTTAATCGAATGTCTAATCGATTTGAGACATGGACTTCTTTTTCCCCTCCATTAGCAATTGTTCACTTGCGTGACTGTTGCTTTAGGCAGGTCTACCAGAACGATTTGAGGAAAGAAATTCAGGGGAGATATACTATTTTTTCTGAAGTTGACAAAAATATCTCGGCAAACTTATACGTCTGTACACCGTAAATTCTGTATATAATCGAGACTTTTTCTATTATGAAAACGCACGCGATTCTTATATACCGGTACCGCTTTTACTTTGCATCGAATTCCTCAATTCAATTCGTTTATTCTCCACTGCGCCACAAGCATCTTCGTCAAATTTCGACACCGGTGGGTCGAGGCAGCGCCGTCAAGGGGAGAGATAACGGGTGATGTGCGAGCGCAGGTTGGCCGTATACTGCGGGGGGTTTGCTATCGTTGGCGGAGTAGCACTTGACAGCGTATACCAATTATTGCGTCGGACGCGGCTCGTGGCCAGGGAAACCAATACGCCGGGACAAATTGTCAATTTATGCTTTCTCGTTATTACGCTGGCCTGATCATAGCGCGCTGGGGCTTCACCGGCGGCACGTGAACTCCGATGCACACGCATCGTCGCCGAGTGCATTGTGCAATCTATGAGAAGGAACGACCGCAGCGGTGTACGTTGTGTAACCGCAGATATGGACGTTCCTCCGTCCGCATGAAGGCGGAATTCGCGCACGTTTCAATCTCGCGGCTAACTGCCTCGTCAGGCGCCCATTACGGCGAGATACCTTCGATCGCGCATGAATAGCAGGGCCCCTTTTGTAAACTTATCGCGTACGGACGATCACAATGAAACAACGTTAGACACAGCCCATCCGTAAAACGCCTAGAGCGTATCACCTGACGCCAACCTCTAATCTACATAGGCCAACAACGAAAGTTTGAATAAAGTTCTCGATCTAAGTATACAAGCTAATGTTTATTCTTGGTGAATTTAAAAGCAACAGCTACACATTTTATTGAGACGGTATTGCGTACATTTTGCCCACTTCGCGCGTGTGACTCAACATCCATTTAGACATGAACGCGTAATTCATTGCGTTGCGACGAAACGAACAACGAGACAAGATCAACTTTCATCCGCCAGATAGAATCTAAGGGGAAGACTTAGTGGGTTACGAGGAGGAAATGATACAGAATTTATCCATATATTGCGGTCGCGAAGGCTTCCGGGGGGAGGCTGCCACACGTAAAGCCATAAAAATAAAGCATAAAATCAACTGCTGACTCGATCGCGCGCCTCCTACTCCTTGGCAACGGTGGGAGAATATTGCGGAGTATGCGATTTAAATCATAAAACTCGAATAAAAATCCTAGACTGTTTTTGCAGCTGCAGCGCCACGAACGGCAGGAATACGGAAGGAAAGAGGCAAGAGAGGGAGGAAAGCAGAGCGAGTCGTGAGATGAAAACACGAATTTCGAATGTCGCGTCTTTCATCAGCGGTCTCTCCTTCCCTCTCGATTCACTCCGTTTCGCTTGCTCGCCGCTTATGTTTCTCTTTCGCCACGTTGCTTAACTTGCGAAACTGTGCGAGAAACTCGTAAAGGAAAATCACGCGTGCGATTTCATCTTGAAGCTGCTCGGGTCCTCAAAAAAATATGTAGTATATATAGTAATGTAAAGCCAGATTTATTGATCAATCTAAGCGATTTCAAGATTGAACCACATAAACAGTTTCTAAAGTTTATTCGCATAATTATCCTTTTTTTAAATCATTTTTTGCTATTATTAAAACATTTAGCCTCGCATAAGTCGACTCATGAATAAATCACCGAACGTTGAGCTGGATATTCGCACTTTCCCGCGAATATTGTTTCAATGCGGGGCCATTATCCACCCAAATCAGGGAACAAAATATTTGATTAAGTTTAATCAGATTCTCCAGCGTTACCCCGTAAGGATTAATGAAGTCGCTCTTTGAGAAAAGCGGTTGTTCATAAAGCGTTCGCTCGGAACGGAGCGGGCGAGGATAATATTTCATTCTCAGGCACGGAGTATTATTTTTCAATAATTCAGCTAACCGGCGAGGTATACCGGCCGAACAGTGGCTCCTGCTTTTTTCCCTATTTCTCGCGCCGTCTATATCTTTTCCTTTTTGCTTTGTTGCCCTGACCTTAGCCACGGTGCGCGCAATCGGGCGCAGTCCGCGTTAGCGTTTGCGTAGCGGCGGCTAGGCGTATTTTGCGGCGTCCGGTTTGTAGGTGGACGCGGAATGCCGTCGCGCACGGTAAATTCTCGATGCAAATGAGATCCCTGATACGGCGCGAAATATAAATCCGAAAAACCCGGGGAGAATATTTATGTCCATTATCTGAGAGCCAAGCGAAATCGCTCCGATCCGTTCTCCGCTCACCCCTATACGCGGCAGAAATACGGTCAAGTCAGATTACATTTTCGGGAATATTACAGGAAAACCACTTACGAAATCGATTAACCCACTGTCATGAGATATCGGGATTGAAATACCGCGCGGCACGGTGCAGAGGCTGCGCCCGAAAATAGTAATAAGATTTCTCGGCAGGATTATTCATCTCTTGATAATCGAGAAAAATAGCAAGAGCTAATGTATTTGCCTAATCCGTTTAAATATCCCATTTAATTGCCATATTCGTTTATAGAATTCAAATTGTGTATTACATCTTTATCTATGTATTCTGGTATTTTTTGCAATGAGCAAGAAGAATTTATAAAACCTGTATACAAGAATCAAATCTAAAGAGGAGTTTATTTTTTCTGATATAAGACGCTACTCAGTTTATCTGAGATTTTTTCTTTCACAGACTGAAATTTTTATGTCATATTTATTAAATGTATATTTGGGTATGTTATATACATTTATGTAAAGAATGAAATCTCATGGAGTCTCATGTTATTCGTGTTTTATAAAGTTTGATTGAGATTTAGCGAACGCGGTGGCATTAAAATTACAGTATAAGTCTTAGAACAGAAGCTTTAATTGGTATAACAGTTTGGTTCACAGTCGTTTTAATCGCATGCCCTCCATTATCATCTGGAACGCGTTCCTGGAAAGGATATCACGCGAAGCCTTTGAGGTCTTTAACACGTCAGAAGTACCGACGTACCGAATCACCACTGGTCAGTTCCCCTAACAAAGTTGCCGACTAAATAAAATTACAGGCTTATGCCAGTAGGTCGTATTAGCATTATCTGATCGACCAAACGTGATTCAGTTTCATAAAAAAAGAAAGAAAACGAGTATCGCACTAAGGCTCCGCAAATGCACCACATACTTGCAAGTTGCAACTTATCGATTGCCCTCGTACCTGACTCCTACATCTTCTCTCTGAAGAAGTAGTATATTTTATTTTGAGGAAAAATATTTCATCTCGGATACTATATTGTGAGAAAAGGTTGGTCAAGGCTGGTGAGATTTCTTAATGCAGGATTTCTCTCGGGTTCGCGTGCAATCATAGGAAAAAGGTTCGAAGTTCATATTCCATGTACACAAATTTGAAATTGCGAGTTTATTGGAAAACCAGCGGAAAACGGAATTCGATATTACATGCATCTTTCTCATACGGCCTCTCTCTCTCTCTCCGTTCTAGAATCGCGTTTCCATTAATCGATATTCCATGGCCAGTTTTATCGAACTGTCCCCAGTAGATTAGAAACTTGACACACACGATGGCGTAGGCGCGCGGACCGAAAAGGTGCTAACTTCTCGAAACTAATAACCGATGTGACAAGCAGATTTCCCCATTCCCAATCGAAACCATTATTAAGCCATCTACTGTCCTCGCGGCACTTTGTCCGGATTGGTGGTTTCATCCCCTTCTTCCCTGCGTTTCTCGGAAAGCTCAAGCTGGGATTTGGCCAGGCGCCAACGTATTCATTCCAGAAACTAGCCGACCGATCTAAGGGGCCAATTATTTAATCAATTCCACTCTCTTAGCGGCCCGGGATAGCCGGGAGATGGCCCATTCGAAACGTGGAACTGCCGACAAGGACGTCGACGTCTACGACGTCGGCGACGACAATTGAAATCGGTCCATCTTTGTCTCGTCCGCGATATTCGGACCCACTTACCGACCAACGTTTGGACATGCTTCAAGGACGTCGTCGACGGGTTGTAGAATCTCGAACGAAATCCATCCTTTGACAAAGATTACGGTATCTCGAAATATCGGTCACTAAATCCAGATCAATCATTGCTCTATTGTTAGCTTCATTCTCTCAGGGCTAACGAATGTAATGGCTAATGATAATCAGTTTAAGCAATTGCTACTACTCAGGAGCTCCGATATATCATTTTTTGTTTGCAATTATTATTTTTGTTAAATAAATACAAATGGTAAATAACTGCTATAAATGTAAATTGTTTATTTTTCATTAGTAACAAAAAATATTTATATTGAATCATATATTTTCTCTGTACGTTGCAATTTCTAAATGTTATTTTAAGCTTAGAGCTTTTGAGATTTTAAATCGATCATGGGATAAATATAAATATGCGCTTGTCTATAAGCCCAGGTGTTATGAATGAACTGACAAACAAGCTATCTCGCATGATGCATTCGCATATATTGGCCTATATATTGATCGCGTATCATCATATCCGAAGCGCCACGAAGCAGGTTTAACGTCAATTAATTTGAAACTTCGACACAGCAATTGCGAGAGAGAGCGAGAAAGAGGGATAGGGTGGAGGATGGTATATAGGATAGATGGGATTTCAGGAACTCGCGAAGATCTGAATATTGCCAATGAAATTAAGGGGAGAAGCGAAGGAAATACGTGCCACGTCGTATATACCACTGCGCGTTACCCAGTTCCGCTGATAATGTTATAACTATATCGCAGTTAGATACGACCAATTTTCCACTTATTAGTTATTACGTATGTCGCTAAACGACGATTAGTTAACTACTCGATTGGAAAATGCAAACGAGGGAAGATGTAGTCGGAATCAGGGAGATGCTTTAATTAACTGCTCTGATCAAACCATTTTATATTCATTGTTCATTCGCGCAAATGCATATTTTATTTTTTATTAAAATGGTATATTATTGCAAATGATATATGTTATTGCAAATTACTTCCACAAAGTAGGAAAAAGATTGTATCGATTTCCAGATATTTTATATATAATCCATGATTTTATAAATTAAATAAAATTTTTAGTTTTATCTGTAGAATAATTTTACAGTCCGTGTAAGCGCGAAGCAGAGCGTCAATTGTATCTATACCGTGATACTTTAGACCCCTGGGGCTACTGGGATTAGTGAATAGCCTAAACTACCAGTGAGAACTACCATGTAGTTTAAGAAGTATTGAACGCAATAGGCAAATTTGCGCCGCCAGTGCCTCGTGGTCTCGCCGCGCTCGCCATCGTCGTACATCACTAGCCCCGTGAGAAACCGATACAAACTACTCACGCGAAATCATATAATGTCGGTCATTAAAATTGATCGCGTGACAGTAGCACAATCGCTGACATTGCCGAATTAATTTAAGTAGCTCATTGCGCCTTTGAGATTCCAATCGTTTAAACATTTTGCACAATTTTCACACATCATTTTTCGTTTCCTGCAAATTACCGAATAAATGTGATTCGAATAGTATTAAATGTTTAAAGTTAACTGAATGAGGTTTCGTAATGGTAAAAATTGAGCGAAACGATTCATTTTACGTCGACGGCACGAACTATTCGCGCACGTTCCGCGTATAATATCGCAATAAGCCGCGATTTAGCGAGTGTCGAGTCTGATGCGCCATAAAATTCCTTCCCTCGCCGTTCATATTGAGCTCCCGCGCCGGCACGAGCGACGGCGACGTCTTGCTTCCATTAAGATAGATATCCCTTCCCGTCGAAGCAGTTCCGTAGGAATTCGACGGCGTGAATGCGCGGTCTGATAGCCCGGAATGCCAACGAAGAAGAGACTGCGCGGAATGAGTGATAATAAAAATCGTGCCCATATATACACATACGCACGCATCTGTCAATCCGCAACGGAATGCTATCCCGTTGATGGTGTTAGAATTACCGGAATCTCCAGCGCGGACACGAAATTTTAATAACCGGTCTTCGAATTCTATCTCATCTTTACCGATTTAAGTATAGTCACGCGCGACTTTTTCATTGACTTGACGATCGTGCGTTTTCTCAAAATGAGTCGCCCTTCTTGCCCTTCGCGACGGGTGGTAAACTCGCTTTTGTGCGCGGGGCGCGCAACCAGCTCGCATGATCCCGGACTCGAAAATACGATCGAGCTAACATATACACACGTGATCGCGATACGTATCTCGGCGCCGTGGCCGCGGCCACGTAAATAGGTCAGTTATATACGGATCGTCGAGCCACGATGCCGACATGGCATCGTACTCGACCCACGGTAACGGCGAACCTATTTTAAATATATATTGAATTAAATGCGCGAATGTGTTTCTTTCGTCAGCTCTGTTTTCCCTTCTTTTTGCGTATTTTTTCACGGATGACCCAATTTTTCGTCATAGAGAGTATTTACACGCGATTATTAAGATAGACAATCTTCATTTACGATCGGCACACCTATCAGATAAACGTCGGGAGCTTGTGCTGCAAAATAAACATTACGGGAATATAAAACGAATTAAAACTGTTGTTTGCGAAAATCAAATGTTTGTTTTGAGCCAGCTCGATATTTTTTTTCTGCCGAATGGAATTGGAATGATGTGAACGTCATAGAAACGCCTTTGTCATCGAGGTTCGATGAGACGGCGCGACAATTCGTGATAACGAGATGCATGAGTTGAGTTATAGATTCACATTATGCCGGCCCGCATGGATTTCCCTCTGCCAACGGTGTGACGTATCGCGCTCGCAAGTTACCGTGCACGGCAACTTCGTCATAACGCCGGGAGCTGACGTTAATTCAACGTTAGCCTGCGGTAGGGGAACTAATTATAAAATGCATTTATACTCGGTCGTTTCGAATTTTTGCTCGGCGGTAAATTCCACTGTTTGCTCAGTTTCGCTTGAATACCGTATACTCGATCTTTGAGACGTTACCCCTTAGCGGAAAGAAACGCACGTTTGAAAAATTGTGAACATGTAAACTATTTATCATAAATTAACCGAGTCGGATTTAATTTCCATCAGATTAACATAATAAATGTAACGTCCGTGTACATGTACAATATACCGTATTAAAAAGAACTACTTGGATGAGATGGAAAAAAAAACGATGCCCGGGTTCATCAGCCGGAGTCGCTTTGGAGCTCCTGATTCCCATCATAAAAGCCTCCCAGCTCCCATAGCGACGGCGTGGCAATTTTCGTGTCTCACATCCCGTGCCTGTCGCACGAGCGTGTAAGGCCTGTAACACGTAACTTTTTATGATCGGGAAAATAATCTCGCGCAATACGGTTATGGGAGCCCCGTCGCCGATACACTGACATTACTCAGGCGCATAATTCCGCCCGCCCCCTTGCGCAAACTTATTTACGTCTCGCGAATATAAAACGGGGCATAATGTCTCCTTACCGGGAACGAGAGTCGTCGTTGCCTCGATTATTAAGAGCGGGAAATTCAATGAGTGCCGTAAAAGCGAGCGCGTAAAATCGGGGAAAGTACGCGCGAGCGAGTAACTTGTCACTTCCGTCGCGACTGTCGTGAATAATCGTAAGATATAAACGCCGGAATCAAGCGATGAAACGGAAGAAGAATGGCCGAGGATTATTACGACGGGAACAGCGTTATGTCGCGAACGAACGGGAGACACGATAAAATACATCGCCTAAATAATCTTCGACGTCGATGCGGGGGAGAGCGATTGGGCTGTCGTATTCCCACGGAGGTGAAGGCATCTTAGCGGTAGCGAAGGGTGCAAAAGGGCATGAGTATAGCGATACCACGCCCGCGTTATTATACGCTAAGTTAACGACAAGATTGTTTCTCAAAGTTAATTTACATCCACCGGGGGCCCGTCTAAGAGAAGAGGCAGCGTGCCGATACCTCCTCGCGCACAATCTTGCCAAATTAATATCCCGTTCTATTCGTGGGGAAATCTCTTCGACGATGAGAGACGACGCGACGACGTATGCTCGCGTCGAGAGCTCCGCAATGGAATAACAGCGGTTTGGTTGACGTGCGCGCCGAAATGGCGACATCGCGCTTGCGTATCTCGGGATGCATCCGCCTGTTTGTCTGCGAGAAGCTTCACGCATGAAGGAACGCATTTGCGTTATTACGAAAAGTGTTGTTGCAGAATGTGGGATTACACACGTCTTTGAAATTATTACATACCTACTCGTGGCGTCTGGCTGGCTGAAAAGCAGTTAAATTTTGTAACGCGATTAAGAGATTAAGACACAGGCAGACGAACAGGATTTTGATATTGAATTTATAGAAACATCATTAATATTATCATAGACTATTCTCAATATTAATATTACGATTATTATAATATATTAATATATTTTAAATTAAGAAACATAAAATTATATGTTTCAAGATAAAAGATATGAGAAGTATAAAATGATAAGTAGAGAAAGAGAGAGAGAGATAGAATGAGAGTATAAATTTCATTTGCTAACTCTTAATAATAAATCATTATGAGATTTCTATTACCTATTCTAGACATTTTATAATTATATATTTGATATAATATGATTATATAATTACGAATGACTGACAGAACTAATAATATTATAGATGAAGAATAACGGTAGACCTACGATTTTCTTTTTGGCATAATTTTGGCAAGAATTATAATTTTCCGCTTTAATTTCTCGCAGCGCGGATACTTTGAATTTTAAAGCGCGCCATTGGCGATTCATTTATTCGCGCGAACACGAGGTAACGACCGTACAAGAATGAATACTAAACATCAAGCGTAAAAATATCGCGATCGCCATCGACGGTTATATTCCGCGAATAGGAACGCATGCGAAAACGTATCTCGCGCTTTCACGGTTTTCCGAGAGCTTTCACGACAGCTGCCGACCAACTCGCAACCACCAAACGCCCCTACCTCCGATCCTTCTTTCACCCCCTGCTCGACCCCTTTTCGTGCCTCCCGAAGGTTCGTGCAATGCCCCGACGTTTTCACACACGCGAATATTCCAAGTCGAAGGAGATCGACACGGCTCTCGAGAGCGCGACTGTATTATCGAGGGATGCAAGTCGCGTGTCGATGGCATGCCTTCGTGGCTTCGAAGTCGACGCAGTATGGCGATGAAATTCGAGAGGGATATCGAAAGCTCCCACGTATATTTCTTACTCCATTATTGAGCTTGATCAGATACATGTAGGTACTTGCGGCGATAAACACGAGAAGCATGGGAGACACTACCAATTTATCTCATTTATATACAAATTTAAGTGCGTGCTTCCGCGGGAACTAATCAGTGCGCGAATGTATGCGATTAATTCCTGCTGCGTGGCCGTCTGATGCGAACGATATAATTAGATTAACGAAAACTGCGTTGGTTCGGCGGTCAGTACAGCGAAAGAAATGAAATGTCATGGTGTTCGTATCCGCGTAAACGCAAACACGTCGACGCGCGGCACGCGCCGCGTGCCTGGGCTCGCGAGGCATCGCCGGGACGTTACGTACGACTTGACTCAACGAGCTTCTTTCAGGAAACATCAGCGACTCGCACTACATCACGTACATGACAAGTAAGTACAAACAACGCTCGTAACGGAGGTGGCGAGCGCCGGGGGACGCCCGATGTTATCCGCCCGGCTAACATCTAGGGCGCCGCTCGCGCTCGCGCACACGTACCCGTACGTAGATCAGCGTGGAACGAATGCGGACCCGTACGCGGCTCGTTGGCAAAAATACACTCCCCCGTGCACGATAACGGGGTGGTTGGAAGGGGGGGGAACGAGGTCAGAAGAAGTGGACCTCACGCGCGCACGTAACATCGATCAGACTCGGAATCAGGCGTTTCGAGACACGCGCAGCGTGTAGGGGCACCGCGAACTCCCGCCGCCCGCAAATCGGCCTGTTTTCGAGCACGGACTGGTCAATTTCACAAGGGGTTAAAGGGTGAGAGGGAGGAGACTAGCCGGTATCTAAATTTCAAATCCACTAATGTGTATTTTTGCCGTGGGTCCCGCGGCCGTTCTTCGTCCCGTCTATCTGTCTACCTCTCTTTCCCACCGTTATCGGCCGGCTTTCTCCGGACGCTTTGAATTTCAAATTCGGCGCGACCACCGTGTCGGCCGTCGCGGCAACAACCGACTTTCGAGTGTTTCCACCCGCTTATGCGCTGTCATTTGTTTCCGTCGCCCATTCCCCCCCTTCCAATCAGGTTATATGTAACAGACACCGCGATCTACGGTGCGGCGGTATCTCTGGTTGGTACCTCGCACTTTTATTTATGGCGCCACCCGGTATGTATCAGAATTGATTCTGTGATTTATTTCGCGGCCGATAGCGACGCGCGGGTCCGCTGCCAGCCGGCACGAAAAGGCGAATTTCGAGACTACGTTGCGCGATCTCCTTCACTTTGAACGTTGCGTGCGACGTAACGATTACGTTATAATTTTCTCACGTCTCACCTTACGAGGCAAAAGTCTGTTCGCGCTCGCTCGTTCCCGTACGCTCGGGGCGGTCGCGTAATAGTCGCCGATTGGAGTGCACGCATAACGAGAAGCGAGAGCGAGATACCGTCTTTTCCGGGGGAAAAATAACACACTCGAGCATTACGCTAATGCGCTGCTTTAACGGCAATGTAACTCCGACGTTATCGTCGACTAATCTTCTACCGGCAATGTCTTTTAACGGTTCTTGCCGGTCTTCTTAATGCACGGGACTTTGCACCTAATTGCACGCTACGGCCCGACGATCGCGAAAGTTCCTCCGCGCGTTGCTCGCGCGAGCAACGGCGGTAGCAAGAAAGTCCCCGCCCGGGTTGGAAGGGATGAGAGGAGGCACGACCCCCGGCTAATTGAAGCGCAATTAACCGCGTTAAAACGCCAAGTGCTGATTAGGGCGCTACGTCTACGTCGCAGGGCGACCTACTAATCTATGCGCATACGTGACGGCGGTGGTTCTTGCGTAAATTGAAAGTCGTCCTTGCCCTCTCATCGCTCGGCAAGAGTGCACTCGACCGCTGAAATTCGCTCGAGGTATTACCCTTCATCCTCTTCGACCCTCGACGCCGTTAAGTGCACCGTCTATGAGTTTCTAAACAACGATTGGGTTAAAGAAATGGCTATAACGTTTGTACAACGATGAAAATAAAGTTATTTGATATAGAATCAAGAGTGAAATCTTCCAGTAAATGGTACAATCAGTAATTTCAGAATAAAATTAATGATTATTTTTCTTTTATTACTCTTATAATATTTTCTTAACTAAACAGTACGCACAGTAAAGTAATTTAAAACAAAAATATAAAATATGAAAGGCCAATCTCCGAGCAAGATAACGAATAGGTGTTGGTTTAATATAAATAATAATAATTTATTAAATGGCGAGAATAACAATCGTTTACGTTTTGACTTACTTAGTTTTCATCAGAACACACTGGAGCAAACCGATAAAGTTACATTACAATAAATATAATGTAATGTAACTAATGTGTTTCATCGGTTCGGCCCAGCATGTTCTAATGAAGACTAAGTAAGTCGAAACGTAAACGATTGTTATTCTTGCCCTTTAATAAATTATTATTTATATTAAACCAACACTTATTTATTGCCTTGCTCTCGACATTGGTCGTATAACCTTCATATTTTAATTTTGCTGTTATCGAGCATATATGTTTGTCTTTTCACAAAAATATAGCTTATGATAAGAGAAAGATTTAACAATAACTGCGTAACTTTATAATTAATTCTAAATGTTTCTTTTATCACAAACCCATAGCTTTAGAACACAATCATTAAATAGCTATTTTATATTCAGTATATCAAATATTTCGGAAGTTACGTGCGAATTTTATTTTTTAGTTAATTAATAAATTCTAGAATTAACGATACAATCATTTATTCTCATGTCAGGAAATCCAAACAAACATTAAAGGAAACCATTATAACAAATCAACCGAATTCAATTTTTATGTTCGATGAAACGTAAGCGAGGGATGCGAACAAAATCTCTGAGTTTCAGACGAGTATATTTGGTATGTTACAAAGGAATGCGCGCGTCGTTGTATTGGGATTAGATAATTCAAGAAAGACCTCGAACGCGCCCGGCGGGGCCTCGTGAATATTCACAAGTTCGCCGAATTGCGGGGACTCTCCCAGTGGGACTTCGATTGTTCTCTCTGGTCGCCGCAAGAAGCTTCACCGACGTCGTCGTCGTCGTCGAGACACTCGGAGAAACGCGAGCGCGGCTAAGAAACGCTAATTGCGCCGAAGATGCCGCTGAGACGCCAGCACGAGAAGGAACAGCGGTAGAGACGCCGTCACCATCGCTATCGCTGCGATTTTACAATGAGCCGAAAGCGACGGTGGATGATCGCGTTTGGTTGGTCGGATTCGCCAGTGGCAGAGATCCGGCGTGGCGAGAGACGGCTGCGGAGAGGGTGTACCTACCTACTTATTTAGAATATTGCCGGCATACATCTGCATAAATTCAGCGCAGGCCCTTCGACATTCGCGTCGTACCAACTCACCAACCCCCTCCGGACTTTACTCGCGGAGACGCTCTTAGGTCAGGGAGAGGGAACGGTCGTTCGACACGAGGGGTTGTCCCGCCCTCCCGTCGTTCCGCAGCCGCCATCAGCATCATACCGCTCGTAAAGAAATCCCTCGTGACGCCGCCTGAAAGCTTCCCCGGGGCGCGAGCGCGAGAGGGTAAAAAAATTTGAGGCGCGTCGCCGCGTTATAAAAATATCTTCGACGTGCGAGCGTGTATTATCGCGCGGGGGAGATTAAAGTATCCCGGCAAACGTGCTCGATAACCGATGATCCATTCCCGACGAATGCGGGAACGCGCCCCCGCGGTAGATAGATAAGGTAGCGCGAGGTATATAGATGGAAAAAGAAACGCCGCAAGGCCGTGGCGTGGCAAGGCGAGGCAAAGCGGGGTGACGAGAAGGGGTGGTATATTCTCTTGACGGTAATATCTATATTACATGAGGTAGAGAGATGGGGGTGAGAGCGGGAGAGAGAGTGAGGGAGGGAAAGAGAGAAGTACAACCTACTGTATATGCACGCGGGAATTACGCGAGTTCCGATAGGAACGTGTATGTGCGCGCGCGGACCGCTCGCGCCGCAGGCCCCGTATACATATTCAAATTGAATTATACGCGCTACCAGACGCGTTGATTCGAAATCATTCGACGGCTTGGTATCTCGAAAACAAGCCAGTATCGCCCTCCCCCGTCGGCGTCGGGTCCGCCCGCTCCGTCCCCGTGTGAGTTTCCGCTCAACGGTACTGTCGTTCTCTATACCCTGACTAATGGAAATTCTCTGCGAGAAGTTGGTTAAACGCATTCGCTTTGCATACGTATCGAAGCGCGGCGGTTGTTGTGCTATCCCGTCCGACTTCGTGCTCCACGCGTGCAAAAGTGATGCATCGATGCACCTATCGAGGAATTTGGAAATCGCGATTCAGTCCCGGCGTGTCTCGTCGATTCGGATGCCTCGGCGGGTTCGGTTCGGTCAGCGACGAAACGTAATTACTTGATATGTATATCAGAGTGCCACAGGAATCAGAATTTCTCGGATTCTGTTACGAGTTTCTGTTTAATAAAATGAATCACAAATCGAAAAGGAGAGAAAGAGAGAGAGAGAGAGAGAGAAGGAAGAAAGAAGGGAGACAGAAATAAAGAAAATATTGCATCAAGAAAAATTTGAAATAGAACGCCACAACAAACAGTGATTCGCATTGTCGGTGATAACATCGCGGATACGGAAGATCTTCGTCGAGACGAGTCAGGTCGAAACACGCGGGTTGTATTCACTCCTTACCGGCGAGAGGGACGAGTGAATAAATTAAGAAGGTGCCAAGCACGGGAAGAGTAACGAATCTTCCGCCGTGTCTTCTCGTGTCGCCGTGGAAATTATTCTTTCCTCCCTCGCGTTGCACGGCGCGTCTCTCCTCCACCGTTGTTTATCTCATTAAAGGAACGCGGAAAACGGATAATCCCCCGGTTGACAAATCGCGCCCGGCGTCGACGGAGTCGGTTCCCCGTCCGCTCCTTTCACCGGCGTAACTTTATCGCGGGAAGAAAAAACGAACGAGGTGGTAACGGAAGCGCCGAGCGGAAAGGGGTTTTAGAGTGCCGGCGACGTTAGGCGATGGATAGGGAAGTAACCGGGCCCAGCCTTACTGGCGGATACCAAGCTCCGTCGTAATGGACGCTTTAATTCCAAAGGAGAATAAATTGCAATTTTTCCGACCGTGCGGCGTCAGTCATGGAACCGCGAGAACGAACGGTTCCCTCGTTAGTTGTGCGAGCGGCGTCAAAGAAAAATAACGTGATTCAGTTGAATAGTATGCGCCGTGTTAAAAAATCTTGAAACGATCGGAGTTAATGAGATGATGTTTAACGATTTGGTTAAATGGAGAACACATCGCATCTTTGAGAAAGATTTTTACGTAATCTCATATCTGTGTCAATTCAGTTAAGAAATAATTAAAAGCTCCATTAAATATTTTTGTCGGATTTATTAAGATCTTTCTAGCGCATTTATTTTATAATCAGAATGTTTCAGTGAAAATAGCCTCGAATCGCGCAATAAGAATCGATGGGGTCGAAGTATTCTTAGTTTAAACCAGTTCCCAGAATTCGGGTAATCTTGTTCGATTTCTTTTCTTATCTATAGATAATACGTCGATGGTATAAAATAAATCGTCGCTTCTATTATTGGAATTAATATCTATCTCGGCCGGATGATAGTCCAGAACAAATCGTGAGTTATATTTCGTTTAGCTCTGAAGCTTTAACTACTGATTCTTTTTTATATATATCCACGTGTTTAACTTTCTTTTTATAAAAAAAAGTACGCGTTTCGAAAATGTCGATTCGTATTAGCGACATGATTGTCTAAAAATGCAAGTCAAAAAGAACGAATGTCAAGCGTAGAAAAAAATATCGACATTATATTTCAATTTTATTTCATCAATTTAATTACATTTGTTTCGTTCAATATTTGCTCAAATGACCGTATATGTTTTCTCATATTACGTCGATGAAGCCGCTCGCGCACCGGCAAAATTTTCATTATTTTAACCCGGCCAGATTCCACTCGGCGTTGTTAATACATCATATTCGAGCAATGAGACACAAGTTCACCCTTACGCCGCGCTCGACCCATCTATCTCGGCCAAGTTTGAAATGTGTATCAGCACGCAGAAGAGCGTGGATGAAAATCCATTTAAATTAAATTAATATTTACCATACGGCCGAACGGAAAGAGAGCGCGATCGTACGCACGCGAGTTGAACGGAAGCTCCTACCTGGGATTTTAATACTAAAATGCAAATAAATTTCGCATAATTATCTACGATAAACCTGCATTGTATTCGCACATGTGCAGTATATTCGCCTATCGAATGCATTATCCCGCGTCCTCTTCTCCCCCTACTAACGTCTCACCTTTGTGGACACCTTTCACCCTCGCGGACGTTATTGTTATACATTGCATACATGCATATATATAAATAAATGTGTATATATAT